>NC_043966.1:40229983-40332483 GCF_902148855.1 Sphaeramia orbicularis | reverse complement strand
GTAATCGGGGAAAAATAATGTTAGCATAGCGCTGGAACATGTGGAAGCGAGAATCTGTGCACCAAAATATTTAGATTGTTTTTGAGATCATGGTGGAGCAAAATAGATGATGATGTTGGGGTTTTGTATCAATGATCGTAAAGTCAGAAGAAAAAAGGTCTTTCCATTGCAGTTTTATGTGATCTACCAGGGGTGTCAAACTCATTTTCTTTCAGGGGCCACATTAAGTCCAGATTGAGTTTAAGTGGGCCGGACCAGTAAAACAATAGCATAATAACCTGTAAATAATAACAACACCAAATTCTTCATCTTTGTTTGAGTGCAATCAAAATTAAATTATAAAAATATGTACATTTGCAAACTATCCAAACAAAAATGATGTGAATAACCTGAAAAAAACTGAAATTTCTTGAGAAAAATAAGTTTAATTTTAACAAGATTACACCTCAACTTACCATTTATACATGCATATTATGGATTGGATCTACAAAACACAAAATATTTAATAACAGGAAGAATGATGTTAAAATTTTACTTTCAAAATTTCAGGTTTTTCGCATTTTATTGTTAAAGGATAGTTTGTAAATGTTAATATTTTCATCATTTAATGTAAGTTTTTACACAAAAACAAAGAGAAAAATTTGGAGTTGTCATTACTTATTTATAGATGTAATGTAATACAGGAGGTCCTCGGGTTACGCGGTACTCAACCTACGCTGTTTCGACTTTACGACGCCTGAGTCTCGTCCGCCAGTTTGTCTCCAGCCCCGTAGTGTAGAGTGTCTGTGTTTGTGCTCCGTAATTTTCTCGGTATCCTCGCCTTTTTCACCCTCCTTTTTCACATCATGGCCCCAAAAAAGAAAGCAGGATCTTCTAGCGATGCTGGTCCAGCCAAGAGGAAAGCCATTGCGATGGAAACGAAGCTGGATATCATCAAAAGGTCGGAGAAAGGCGAGACGCCAACGAACATCGGTAAAGCCTTAGGCTTCAGTCGGTTGACCGTGGCGACCATTATTAAGGACAAAGCCCATAATACGTGTATTTGGATATTTATTTAGAGATTTAGGGGGTATTTAGGGGGTATTAAAGGGTTAATTCCGAATTGCACGGAAATTCGGGTTGCGTCGCCAGCGTAGGAACAGAACTCGTTCGTAACCTGAGGACCTCCTGTATTATGTTTTCACATTAAACTAAGAAAATTTGGAGTCATTATTTATTGGTTATTATGCTATTATTTTAGTTCAGATCACATTGGTCTGTATGTGGAACCTGAACTAAAACGACTTCGACATCAGTGATTGTTTATATCTTAATTGTAATTTTTGCACTTTGCAAATTCATCCCGCGGGCTGGATCGGACCCTTTGGCGGGCCGGTTTTGGCCCCCGGGCTGCATGTTTGACACCTTTGTGATATACCATTTGTGCTACGCCCAAATAAAACCACCTCTTTGCCAGCTCAAAAAATTTTACTCGAAAAACGAGACTTTTGGTGAAATTGTCGTTTTTCTTTTAGGTAAATTTTTATGCACAACTTATATTTGCGCAATTTGAGGGTCAATGGAAAAGCGACTATGGTTTTCTGTGCTAAGTTCACCATTTGTTGATCCACAGTTCAAACTAAACCTGGACAGTTCTGACACAAACCTAAAGAGGTAGACTTAACTCTCTTTCTTTTGACTTGCTTACTGTAATTCATGCACTGTCAACATAAATCAGTTTCCATCAGAAGCCACTAACACCCATAAAAATCAGCTAATACATGTGCAAGACAATTCCCAAAGAACTGACTTGAATTTCAAGTGCTCGTTAAAATCAGTCTTTCTGTCGAACCCCTTTCATGTATAAATGTTGAGGTGAGCGCTGCAGTGTTAAGTATCTCTGTTGGGTCTTTGACATGGGTTCTGATGGAGTACAACAGTTTCAGCAGGTTCCTCTTACCTCCCACTTGGCTCTCAAAAATCTATTTCTCACTCTTCCTTCTTCTCTGTTGGACCCGTCACATCAGCATGGAAACTACAACAGCTATAAATGTAAAATGATAACAAGCTGAGCGGAGTGAAGTGGAAGGGAGGTTTTTACCGCATGTTCCTCTGCCAGACTCTGGAGGGCTTCTGCAGGTGGATCTCGACAGGGCAGGTAGGGGTGGGGGTGGTGGTGGTGGTGGGGGGGTGTTTGGGGGGATTGGACTCAAATGAATGGAGTCTCTTCTGTTAACACCTTTCCTGTGGCTCGCCTGTAGACAACTCATTAACCCTTTCATGCATGAATTATGAGAACATTAATCAAGATTTTTTTTTTCCCCGAGTGATTTTTATTCCTCTTTAGGCATAAAAAAAATAAATAAATAAAGCTGCAAGCAGCATTGGGTGGGACCTCACACTGGGCATTCTGCCTCCTGTGCGTTCCATCTCCCATGTGTTCCGCCTCCCGTCTGTTCCGCTTCCCGTGCGTTTCACCTCCTATGTGTTCCACCTCCCGTGCGTTCCGCTTCCAGTGTGTTCCCCCTCCCGTGTGTTCCACCTCCCATGTGTTCCACCTCCCATGGGTTCCACCTCCCATGGGTTCCGCCTCCCGTGTGTTCCATCTCCCATGTGTTCTACCTTACATGTGTTCCACCTCCTGTGTGTTCCGCCTCCCATGTGTTCCACCTCCCATGTGTTCTGCCTTACATGTGTTCCACCTCCCATGAGTTCTGCTTCCCGTGCGTTCCACCTCCTGTGCGTTCCGCCTCCCATGTGTTCCACCTCCCATGCGTTCTGCCTCCCATGTGTTCCACCTCCCATGCGTTCCGCCTCCTGTATGTTCCGCCTCCCATGTGTTCCATCTCCTATGTGTTCTGCCTTACATGTGTTCCACCTCCTGTGTGTTCCGCCTCCCATGAGTTCTGCTTCCCGTGTGTTCCACCTCCTGTGCGTTCCACCTCCCATGCGTTCCGCCTCCTGTATGTTCCGCCTCCCATGTGTTCCATCTCCTATGTGTTCTGCCTTACATGTGTTCCACCTCCTGTGTGTTCCGCCTCCCATGTGTTCCACCTCCCATGAGTTCTGCTTCCCGTGTGTTCCACCTCCTGTGCGTTCCACCTCCCATGCGTTCCGCCTCCTGTATGTTCCGCCTTACATGTGTTCCGCCTCCTGTGTGTTCCGCCTCCCGTGCATTCTGCCTCCCGTGCGTTCGACCTCCCATGCGTTCCGCCTCCTGTATGTTCCACCTCCCATGTGTTCCATCTCCTATGTGTTCTGCCTTACATGTGTTCCACCTCCTGTGTGTTCCGCCTCCCATGCATTCTGCCTCCCGTGCGTTCCACCTCCCATGTGTTCCGCCTCCCGTGCGTTCTGCCTCCTGTGACCGTCGACACTTCCGCTCCACTCACACCTCTCCGTCCCAACACCAGCCCCCTCCCTTTTGCATCCGTCCATTTACTCTATCTTTTGGTTCTATTTAGAAGCCAATTTGACAAACGGCCTCAGACTAGTTTTAATTTGAGGGTCTTACTTTTGAAAGGCAATTTGCCGACTTCCTGTTGGAGATAGCTCTTTGACGTCCACCCAAACATTCGTAGTGCTCGATGTAATGAACATTCTGGCTTTGGTTTCATGTCTCTCGGACATTCCTGCTGGCCCGTATGGCGGTTTCCATGTTTTTTGACATAGGTGGCGCTAGAGAGCCCATTTTCACACCTACGGGATTAATTTTTACATTTTATCAAATTTGGTGAGGTTTGGAGCATGTTTAGGGGGTCAAAATCCAGTTCAACGTGGCACAGAATAATAATAATAATAAAAAACGAACGAAAAACAATGTGGGCCTTGCCTTCTCGGCTCGGTCCCTAAAAAAAACAATGCGATTGAATTTTTTAATGGACCAATTTTTCATGGAGTCACAAAAATATCCATTCAGCTGGACACCATGCGTTTAATTTTAGAACCAAAGAAACATGTATTTATTGATATATATACTGTGTGAAAACTATGAAATAAAAACATGTTTAATGCAGCTAATCTGATGCTTTCTCACATGTTTACATACTCTAATATTAGTTATTACTCACTTCATGGAGATAATATGCAAAAAAAAAAAAAAAAAACAACTTTTTTTTTAACCCCTAAGGACCCAGTTTGACAGTTGTGGAAGTTCCCAAATGAATTTTTCTCCATATTTAACCCTCCTTAAGTGGTTTATCACCAATTATTGTAACATTATTTATTGTATTTTGTGTTTTTTTCAGTGAAAATTGGGTATTTTCTGACATTTAATTTGTTAATCATGTAGATGTTCATGAAAGATCAGAGAAAAGTTGAGGATTACTATTTCAAAAATACAGAAAACTGAAGAAAAAGTTACTTTTTCAGCAAAATATATCATTAACCCTTTCATGCATAAATTATGAGAACCTTAGTCAATATTTTTTTCTTGAGTGTTTTTGTTCCTCATTAGGCATGAAAAAATCAATGCAATTGCTTTTTTTTTTATTTTTTTAATGAACCTATTTTTCGTGGAGTTACAAAAATGTCCACTCAGCTGGACACCATGCGTTTAAGTTTTGAAGCAAAGAAACATTTATTTAAAAATCATTATCAGAAAGTGATAAACTGTGTGAAAACTATGAAATAAAAACATTTTTAATGCCGCTAATTGCTAAATTCCTACTGTTTTCTCACATTTTATCACACCCTAATATTAGTTTTTACTCATTTCATGGAGATAATATCCTGCTGAGACCCAGGAAATTGACAGTTTTAGCTTTTTTACATTAAAAAATTGTCTTGATTGGAAACTGCATAATGCAACAGTTTCTTCAGATACATTTTTAAAATTATTTTTATTTATTGATTGATTTTTTTTAATGGAATGTCCTTTGCAATGCATAGCAACTTTTGTCCCCTACAGAGGACAAAATGCATTGCTGGGTCTCAGGAGGATATGAAAAAAAATAAAATAAAAAAATAAAAAATTGTTAATTACAGTCTAATAACAATTAGCGATTGATTTACACTAAAACGTGTTACTGCAGATCAGGTTTATCAAGAGCAGTAAAGTTACAGTAATTGTATGAATTGCAGTGTTTGGGATGATGCATAAGCTCCACTGTGTTGGCTGATATGGAACTAAAACAACAAAACCCATGAATATACAAGAGAACAGCTGTAGAATAACTGTCCACTGTAGTGACCACCATGCATGAAAGGGTTAATATCTTTAGTGTAATTTTTGCATTTCACAAATTCATCCCGCGGGCCGGATTGGACCCTTTCACAGGCCAGTTTTGGGCCCCGGGCCGCATGTTTGACACCTGTGCTTTAGACTCATGTGGATCACGTGCTAAGAACGGGATTAAGTGCAACAAGAAGCACAAACGAATGTGATGACCGGTTTCAGATGGTTTTCAAACTCACAGTTTTCATGCGATACAGTTTCCTCTGCATGTGATAGGAGGTTTGAGGCTAGTTATTCAGGTGATTGCTTTGGTCTCTCTGGGGGTCAGTGCTTTGTCTGCAGGGTCAACAAAAACAATAATCTAAAGAATGTGCACACTAATAAATGTGTCACCAAGAAGCACATTTTCTGCTGTATGTGCTTTTTCAAGTGTGCTCTGCTGATCCTCCCCTAATTCCCCTTTTCAAACCAACACTGAAGATGTTTTAACACCTGAAAGCCTTTTTTTTTTTTTTTATTAAACCCTTTATCTTTACCCTTTATTGTGTGAATAATTCGTAAAACCGGGGGGGGGGGGGATTGTCCGTAATTACCGCGACATACCTTACCTACCCCTCTCTCTCTTTCTCTCTTTCTCAAACTTCTATCAGTACGCACAGGTAGGTATGGCCGCAGGCACCAGTGTCACTGACTACCTGCAGCCCCCCCCCCCCCAAACAAAATTTGCAACGGGGGTGAGTGATGTGTCGGACAATATACCCCCTTGACAACCACTGCTCTACAACAGTTATTCACCAGTAAAACCCATGGAGTTAATATGATAAATGAAAGTGGATGGACACACTTGTTTTTAGTTCAGTTATAGATATCTCCGCTGAAAAAGTCACTTTTTCTTCAGTTTTTTCTGTTTTTGATATAATAACCCTCAACTTTAATCAGAGCTCTTATGAACATCTACATCAGGGGTGTCAAACATGCGGCCCGGGGGCCAAATCCGGCCCGCCAAAGTGTCCAGTCCGCCCCGCGGGATGAATGAGTGAAATACAAAACTTGCACTGAAGAAATTCACAATCAAGGATGTTAAAATAATTATAGGTTAATTCATTCTAAAGTGGGTCAGACTAGTAAAATACGACAAATTTTCCTCTTTTTTTTATTGTAAAAAAAGTTAAATTACACAAAAAATTTTATATTTACAGACTAGCCTTTTACAAAAAATGTGAACAAATATGAACAATCTGAAATGTCTTTGTGATATGTCTGCCTCTTCTGTCTGTTTTTATTGTTGTTTATTGTTTTATTGTTTTTATCTATTCATTCATTCATTCATTTATTCATTCAATATACAGTGATTCAGAGAGATTTTTATTGGCATTTTGAAGCTGTAAATAGTGAATATGAGTGATTTTTGTCAGTTTATGACCTTATAACAGTTGTTTTATTACATGTGTTTACTTTTTAGCAGGTTAGGGATGTAACGATTACCAGTATGACGATAAACCGCGGTAAAATTCCCGAAGGTTAGTATTTAAATTCTAATTATCATGATAACCGTGTTGGATTACCGCACTTTGAAAGAGACAGAGAGAGAGATTATTTATCTATGAAAAAAAAACTAAAACAGCTGAAACTTGGTCTGGAAAATGGTCAAACAATGGCCATAAGGTTCCATCTTTAATACACATTTGTATGTTTACATGTCAATATTTGAATGTTTCTGCCAATAGAAAGTACATTGTGCCTATTATTTTATTTGTTTTTTTGTTGTTTTTTTTTTCAAAATACAACTTGGTTAAATCATTTCAGTGTGTGTATTAGTACTTTTTGAACATTATAAGCACATTTCAACAATACCGCGATTATAGTGATAACCATGATAATTTTGATCACAATAACCGTGATATGAAATTTTCATTTCGTTACATCCCTATAGCAGGAGCTGCTTAGATGTTTCATGGCAAGAGGAGGGAGACTGTTGTCATGCCAACGGACAAGGAGGTCGATGATGAAGTTCAATAACACACTAAGGTTGAAATTTGGAATTTCAGAGTATTTAAATGAGTGCCCTATAAAGAGTTAATGCCATGTTAACTTTGTCAGGTTTATTTTGCGTTCACAGTCCGATTTCAGAGGTTTTGGACTAAAGAACTTTGCCTGATGTATCTATGTTCTACAGACACAGAGACAGATTAACTTTATTTATCTAATGGGGGAAATTTGTTTGCCTGCCTTGATTATCTCCGTGTGCTGGACACTGATTGGTTTATGGACAAGCTGCTGTTGATTCAGGATGTTTTAAACATCTTACATCCTCTTGTTTTTCTTCTGCTTTTGCCAACCACAGTCTTTGCGTAACTCCCTGTAACTCAGTGGTTCTCAGCCTTTTTTGAACCAGTGCCCTCACCTCATTATAAGCCCCCCCACCAAAAAAAGGGGGCCATTAACATGCCCAATGATGAAGATAGTAACATTAATAACTATTATTATTAGTTGTCTAAGTGTTGTAAATGTTTATGAGTATCCTAATGTAGGCTTCGTTTGAGGATAGACCTCCAGTGGGTATCCTCGGCTCTTGTGCTGAAATGGTGCCAGGTCTATGGAACATTGTCCATGATCAAATTCATTGGGATTTTTTATTTTTTTTATGTGTAGCCAACCTATTTCAGTTAAGCTACAATTAAGGTGCGCAGACAAATGCCCACAAGACAAATGCCCACAACCTTAATGAAAAAAGAGACAAATGCCCACAATTTGTAGTATGGCATTATTCCAATGGGGGAACTATATGAAGCATGCAAATATCAAATCAAAGGGATGAAAGACATATGAAAGCATACAGCAGTGATTATAGAAATCAAGGTGTGGACAACACAACCCCTTATGTGATGTAGGTAAAAGGCAGTGAGCCTTAATTGAGTACAAACACTGACTACAAGCCCAAACAGTACTCAAGGTGTGATATACAGTACATTCTGTATGACTATCACTCTGCAAAATTAATTACCTAATTAAGAAACATCAATCAACTACAAAGGAATTTTAACACTAAATAGTGCATGACTGTTAGTAGGTAAATTAATCTACTTATTTGTAAATAAGCTATTTCAACTACTCAAAGCTAAGTCTTTGTAGACAGAAAAACTGTGGTATTTATACATTGTTACATTAATTTTGATTAATCAATACTAATAAAACACTAAACAAGTTTTTCAGTATTTACATAATTCTTAGAGGTTTCTTGAAAAAATGTCTGAAAAACAAAATCCTACAAACAATTTTCTCTTTGATTTATTATCTATTCATTCATTCATTCATTCATTCATTCATTCATTATCTGAACCCGCTTTATCCTCACAAGGGTCATGGGGGTCGCTTGGAGCCTATCCCAGCTACTTATGGGCGATGGCGGGGTACACCCTGGACATTTCGCCAGTTCATTGCAGGGCTTATTATCTAATAAAGGCTTAATTCAGATCCTTTATCAATAATGTTACAATGACATAACTATTTGGACTATTGTTGCTTAACAACTGCATACTGATTACATATGTAGATATGTGCAGTCCATATGTACTTAAAATATCTGCAATATTTGCATGCTTCGTATAGTTCCCCCATTGGAATGATGCCATACTACAAATTGTGGGCATTTGTCTCTATTTTCATTAAGGCTGTGGGCAGTTGTCTTGTGGGCATTTGTCATGGAATTTACAATTAAAACCAATGAGGGACAAAATGTATTGTTACAACACTTAGAGATGGTTTGAAACTGTTGTATGTATTTGCACATTGAAACAAATTAAGATAAGACACACATTTTTAAAATCAATCACATGAACAACATGCCTCAGTTGGCCAATAATAACATGCGTTCGATCACACACTTAATTAAGCAGACCGAGGACTATATGTAATCCAAGTTTTATATGAACCGCTATTTAACTGAAGGTAGAGAGTTGCAGGAAGATCCAGCCCCTCCCCCACTGTAAACGGTTAGAAGGACTTTAAAATAAACAGATGTTGTACGAAGCCACTAAGCCCTGTAAATGCTATGATTGGGTCTGAATTCTTCATTAATTCAACTCCACAGGTCCATGTTCAACCGTACTTCTGAGTAATGACACTAGAAAGGTCATTTTGAGCGCTGGCCCTTTAAGGTGAAGACACACCAACCCGATTTTCGGCGGTCAGACATCGTCGGGCAGTCTGACGAGGTTGGTGACATGAGTCTATTTGGTGTGTTCTGTGTGATCGCCCATCGTAGATGCCGTCGCCAGTCTTTCTGGCCAGTTCAACATGTGTAATCGGCCACTACCCATCATTCAGTCAGACCAATCTGTTTGGTGGAGGGAAAGGCCTTGACTAGTGAATCAGTGAACTAGAAGTTTGCATGTGAAGAAGTTACATGCACAATAATAGTGTGAAGTACCTGTATTCATACAGCTATGCTAAGGTACTTCACATTATTATTGTCTTCTGTAACGGGCCAATAACTCCTTGTATTGTATCTGAATGAGTGCCAGTCGTATGGAAGTAAATCTGTCTCATCAGATTTTGAGTTATAAAAGCTATTGAATTTCTAGCACTGAATATTTTTGCACTGAAATTAAGTATCTGATTTTTTTTTTGCACTGAAATTTTCAGATTTTTTTCTTTTTGCACTGAAATTAAGTATCTGACTATTTTGTCTCTGAATTCAACCATGTTCATAAATTTAGAATTAAAAAAATTCAGATACAAAAAATTCAGAAGCAAAAAATTAAAAAGCAAAAAAATCAGATGCAAAAAATTCAAAAGCAAAAAGTTCAGATACTTAATTTCAATGCACAAAAAAGTCACATACTTAATTTCAGTGCAAAAAAAAATCATATACTTAATTTCAGAACAAAAAAAAATTAAGATACTTAATTTCAGTGCAAAAAAAAAGTTCAGATACTTAATTTCAGTGCAAAAAAATTCGGATACTTGAATTTCAGTGCAAAAAAAAGTTCAGATACTTAATTTCAGTGCAACAAAAGTTCAGAGACGTAATTTCAATGCAAAAAAAAAATCAGATGCTTAATTTCAGTGCAAAAGAAATTTATATACTTAATTTTAGTACAAAAAAAAAATTCAGATAATTAATTTCAGTGCAAAAAAAAAAAAAATCAGACGCTTAATTTCAGTGAAAAAAAAGTTCAGATACTTAATTTCAGTGCAGAAAAAAAATTCAGATACTTAATTTCAGTGCAAAAAAAAAAAAAAAAAAAAATCAGATTCTTAATTTCAGTGCAAAAAAAAGTTCAGATACTTAATTTCAGTGCAAAAAAATTCAGATACTTGAATTTCAGTACAAAAAAAAGTTCAGATACTTAATTTCAGTGCAAAAAATGTTCAGATACTTGAATTTCAGTGCAAAAAAAAAAAAGTTCAGATACTTAATTTCAGTGCAACAAAAGTTCAGATACTTAATTTCAATGCAAAAAAAAAAAAAATCAGATGCTTAATTTCAGTGCAAAAAAATTCCTATACTTCATTTCAGTACAAAAAAGTTCAGATACTTAATTTCAGTGCAAAAAAAGTTCAGATACTTAATTTCAATGCAAAAAAAAAATCAGATGCTTAATTTCAGTGCAAAAAAATTCCTATACTTCATTTCAGTACAAAAAAGTTCAGATACTTAATTTCAGTGCAAAAAAAAAAATAAATCAGATACTTAATTTCAGTGCCAAAAAAAAGTTCAGATACTTAATTTCAGTGCAAAAAAAAATCAGTGCTACAAATTTAATGTCTTTTATAATTCAAAATCTAATGACACAGATTTACTTCCATACAGTCAGTGTTGCCTATGGACTTCAATCCATGAAGCGAACAGTGTTAGCATTGTTAGCATAATGGAATTTCTCCTCAGTTTTTCACCTGCGACATCTTTCTTCTTCCACAAAAAGAACCCATAGAGCTGACAACGCCAGTATCTTCTTATTACTAGCCATTCATTCAACGAGTACAACAACAACAACAACCCTTCTAGACAACTCAACACTCTCTGCTGACAACAAGGACTGACGACAGCGAGCTCTGGGTTTTGGTTCGAGGGATGTTCCGTCATTTCCAGGTTTACAACTCGTGCAAGTGCAGAATGTACGTTTGAGTCGGTAGTTGATTGGGTGTGTTCTTAACACTTTTTTGACCACGTCGGGGAGACGGGAGCTGACTGATCAGTTGGGCTACCTTCTCTGGAGACAGTCGGCAGTCGTGTTGGTGTGTCTTCGCCTTTAAATGCGCGACCCACTTCATGCCCCATCCCCTCCAGGTTGTTAGCTGTGCTGCTCTGTCCCATTCAACCAACAACTGAACATTTTAGGTAATCGGCTCAAAGTTTGGACATACTTTCGGAACGGACTACAACCACTGCTGCTGACAAACAATTATGTCGTACTCTGAAAAATGTTCGTCGAAAGTTTTGACCTTATATGTGCAAATATTGTAATGTAACTAGTTAAATACATAACAAATTAAGCAGGAATTAAAAAAGGTTGTAGAAATCCACTCGATTTTTGCCAGAATGAATGTAAAGATAGCTTTGCAGCACCTGGAGGGTTCAAATTCAAACTATTTGGAACTGTTAGGGTCCAAATACACAAATAAATGAACCAAAAACTAATAATAAAAGTGGGTTTAGCAAAATATGGCCCCTTTAACTCTAAATCGCAACAGTAAAAAACAAAATATAGTGTTATCACTATTAGATTGAAAGAGGTCAAAACGTTAAATATATCAACATGCACTGGTGGCTAATGGTCGTCACGTCATGCATAGTAACAGTCACATGAGGTCCAGTTTTTAGCAGAAACTGAGTCAACACAGTCCATGCGTTTACATGACAACTTTTATTCCTGGTTTAATCTGATTAAAGGTTAGATCCTATTTCAGATGCCCATGTAAACACCTTATTCCAGTTGAAAAAGAATAGTTTGGATTAAATTTAAACCCGATTAAAGTCACTGGTTTAATCCACTTTTTATTCCGATCTAAATTCTTTCTCGGACATGTAAACCCTTTATTCCGTTTGGACTTTATTCCTGCCATTCTGCACATGCTCGTTGTCTTGTCCCATCGCGATGACGCACGCATTCTGCGCTGGCGGAAGAATATGCAATGCAGTCTAGTCAACCCGAACCATTCCAGTGGGCTATTCTGATGGGATCTACCAGCCTGGAAAACCCTGAAGGAAGAGTTCACCACTTGTTTTTTATTAACTCATTTGTCATGCACTAATGAGTTCAATAAGTTCACCACTGTAGCCAGTTTTTTAAAGGTGATTTATTGTCTTTTGTAAGCAATTTTCTGAAATCCGATTCTCCCTAATTATTTCTTTAGATCTGCGACTTACTGCACTCATACAATCTTGGGACTGTTGTGTTGACAGAAGTTGTAAAATCTTTTTGTTGGAAGGGATGCATGTGCTAAATTAGCTTTGCTTTACCGTTTTAGCTTTGCATTAGTTTTTATTTCCCAAGATTTTATCAGTGCAGTAAGTCACATGGCCATGATTTGAGCCTCAATTTGTGATCATATTGACCCCACTGGACTAAAGTAATGATTAGGGAGAACTGAATTTCACAAAATCACTCATAAAATACTACAAATCATCTATAAAAGCCTGGCTACGTCTGACCACAGGAATGAAGCAATTATGCTAAGCTTGGCTAAGCTAAGCTAACGGAAGGGCTGTAAGAACAAGGCAATCGGTGCAATGCAGTTCAAACTGATTTGCCCACTTATTGAACTCATTCGTGCATGACAAATGAATTAATAAAAAACAAGTGGTGAACTTATTGAACTCATTGGTTCATTGGCTTTTATAGGTGATTTGTAGTATTTTATGAGTGATTTTGTGAAATTCAGTTCTCCCTAATCATTCCTTTAGTCCGGTGGGGTCAATATGATCACAAATTGAGGCTCAAATCATGGTGATGTGACTTACTGCACTAATAAAATCTTGGGAAATAAAAACTAATGCAAAGCTAAAACGGTAAAGCAAAGCTAATTTAGCGCATGCATCCCTTCCAACAAAAAGATTTTACAACTTCTGTCAGCACAACAGTCCCAAGATTGTATGAGTGCAGTAAGTCGCAGATCTAAAGAAATAATCAGGGAGAATCGGATTTCAGAAAATCACTTACAAAAGACAACAAATCACCTTTAAAAAAACTGGCTACGTGTGACCATGGGAATGCAGTGACTATGCTAAGCTCAGCGTTTCTCATGTAAACCTTTATTCGGGTTTAACATTTCCATGTAAGCAGAAGAGAAAATACTTTAGTTCTGAGTTAATTTCTTCTGGAAAAATAAATCGGATTTAAAAACCATCATGTAACCGTACCCATGGTGATGTTCCTTCTCTGAGGTGCTGTAGCTGAACAGGATTTTCCAGAGTTAAGCACAGAGGTCAAGAGATTCCTGGAATCTGCAGAATGGATGTTCTTGAGTTTGATCATATAAAATGGGTCATGGACTCATATATCCCTGGAGGACATAAAACAGAAGTTGAACATCCTTAACCTGAAGCTCCAGGGCCCTGCATGGCTCATCACAGCAGCTTATGTGTGTGAAAGCCTTCTGCACAAAACTGGGATTGTGGGAAATTCAACTCGCTGCAAAAAAAAAAAAAAAAAAAAAAAGCTCAGTGATCTGGCAGATCTCTAGTGGTTGAGCGGTGTTGAAAATGTCTTTACTATTGTTGTATTTTGATCAGTTTTGCTGACTTTTGCTTCCTGACCTCTGGCTACTACAGCTGATGTGAATCCAGATTCTGTTGAAAATGTTACTTATTGTCTTGCAGCGCCATAGGGAGAAGAAAAAATAAATAAATAAACTAAATTCAGACAGGCCCAGGGAAAAGCAGACATGACATGACCTCCTTCCTGGAGCTGTCCGGTTGTATAATACGCCTTTTTGGAAACACATATTTGAGAAAGTTTTTCTCCGCTATGAACTTTATTAAATGCAAGTGTGGGTCCAGGCTCGGTCATGCACATCTTAATGCACTACTCAGACGTTCAACTTTGACCTCCATCGGGCCAAAACAGGGTTAAAAAAAAAAAAAAAGAGAAAAAAAAAGAAAAAAAGAAGCACTACTTGGTGTGTGGAAGGAATGGAACAAAGCACATGTATTCAGAGACTGCATTTATAGTTCAGTACAAGGTTTCAATGAGTTATGTATAGATGTTAAGTACATTTAGGAGGATATAATTATAAAAGCTTCACAATAGGAAATGTTGTGTTCTTTACCTTAGAATGACTTTATAAATACAAAAAACAGAACAGAACAGAACAGAACAGAATAGAATAGAATAGCCTTTATTGTCTACCCACCATAAGTTTTACTCTCCATTTTACATCTTCATTTCTATATATCGTAATTATTCTTTTTTCTATTTGTTTATTTCTTTATATTTTGTGCATTGACTGTTTTATCTTGTTGTACAGTGTCCTTGGGTGTCTTGAAAGGTGCTTATAAATAAAATTCATTATTATTATTATTATTATTATTATTATTATTATTATTGTGCTACTCCAGTCAGTGCAACAATATTAATAAAACACCAGTGCTACAGAAATAAAAATAGAGCAAATGTAAAATTACAAAAACTAAAAATAAGATAAGAAAATATAATAATAATAATAATAATAATAATAATAATAATAATAATAATAATAATAATAATAATAATAATAATATAAAAATATGATTAAAAGCTGGGATAGGCTCCAAGCGACCCCCGTGACCCTAGTGAGGATAAAGCGGGTTCAGAAAATGAATGAATGATTAAAATGTACAATTTATCAAACATAAAAATAGAGCTTAGTAGAATAACAAATAAAACTGGATAAAATATGAATGCAATTTACAGTATTAACAGTATTAACAGTATGTGTGTCTATGAATGATATTAACAGTAAGTTTTACCCTGTTTAAAGGTGCATTACTGCCCTCAGTTAGATTTTATGCCCTGTCCACAACATTGCATATATTTTTCTTTATTTTTCCTGTATCTCCACCTTTTGTTTTATTTGTCCACATCACTTTTATTTTACAAAACATCTCTAGCCATACTACATGCAAAAATAACTACAAATAACCAGTACAAATGCTTGGACAAATCCTTGTTACTGATAGACATTAAACTGTGGACAATGTGGATAATACTGGATGCAGCTTTAATCTGTTCAGATGTTGGTCATCAAATTATAATATTAAGTTACGTAAACCCATAAAGACCCAAACATCCACTGGTGACCAAAACCATCCACTGTTCTAAACTGTTTAATACCTGCTGATCCATTAGTCCTATCATGTATATGTAATACATGTAAATAATTGGAGTAAAATGCAGTTTGTCATCTCTTCATGGTCATCAGATATGACCCATTTGGACGTTTAGAGGCTCTGTAGTTACCATGGAAACACTGTCATCTTCTACAACATTGATTCACCAGTTAAACCCATGGAGTTGGATCAATGGAGACACTTGTTTTATGTTCAATCAATGATATATGTGATTGAAAAAGTCACTTTTCCTTCAGTTTTCTCTGTTTCTTATATAATAAAACATAACTTTTATCTGAGCTTTTATGAATATATGATCATTAAATTATATATGGGAAAATACATGATAAATACTGAAAAAACAAAATACAGAGGATAATATATAATAAATGGTGATAAATCGCTTGAGAATGACTGGTTAAAAAATTCTATCTATCTATCTATCTATCTATCTATCTATCTATCTATCTATCTATCTATCTATCTATCTATCTATCTATCTATCTATCTATCTATCTATCTATCTAAATATTGGAAAATACATGATTTGCACTAGAAAACACAAAATAAAGAGGATAATATTACAAGAAATGGTGATAAATCACATAACAAAGGTTAAATTCAGAGAAAAAATTAACGGGGAATTGCCACAACAGTTGTACTGGATCTTCAGATATGACCCATTTGGATGTTCAGAGGCTCCATAGTTACCATGGAAACACTGTCATCTTCTACAACATTGATTCACCAGTAAAACCCATGGAGTTGGATCAATGCCAGTGGATGGACACACTTGGTTTATGTTGAATCAATGACATATTTGATTGAAAAAGTGACTATTTCTTCAGTTTTCTCTGTTTCTGATATAATAAAACATAACTTTAACCCTTTCATGCATGAATTATGCGAACCTTAATCAAGATATTTTTCTACTGAGTGTTTTTATTCCTCTTAAGGCGTGCAAAAAAAAATTGAAAAAATATAAACCTATTTTTCATGGAGTTACAAAAATGTCCACTCAGCTAAAGAAGCAAAGAAACATGTATTTATTGATATACTGCATGAAAATTATGAAATAAAAACATGTTTAATGATGCTAACCTGATGTTTTCTCACATTTTAACATATCTGCATGGAGATACTATGCAAAAACAAAAACAAAAAACCTTTTTGTTAAAAAAACAAACAAACAAACAAACAAAAAAAAAAACAGTTAATTGCAGTCCAGTAACAAATAGCAATTTTTTTTTACACTCAAACATATTACTGTAGATCAGGTTTTATCTAGAAGAGCAAATTTATGGTAATGGTGTGAATTACAGTGTATGGGATGATGCATAAGCGTCCACTGTATTCGCTGATATGAAAATAAAACAACAAAATCCATGAATATCCAAGAGAACAGCTTTGAACAGCTGTCCACTGTAGTGACCACAATGCATGAAAGGGTTAATGTGAGCTTTTATGAACATCTATATGATCACTAAGTTATATATGGGAAAATACATGATAAATACTGAAAAAACACAAAATACAGAGAATAATATGTAAGAAAAATTCTATCTATCTATCTATCTATCTATCTATCTATCTATCTATCTATCTATCTATCTATCTATCTATCTATCTATCTATCTATCTATCTATCTCATCCTATCATCCATCCATCCATCCATCCATCCATCCATCCATCCATCCATTCCATCCATCCATCCTTCCATCCATCCATCCATCCATCCATCCTCATACATAGGGTCGGTTTGGTGATGGTTTTGGTAGGCCTAAGGGGGTTCTGGTCATAAACAGAACAGATACAGAATCAGCTCAACAAAGATTATGGGAAAACATCAGGTTAGTGATCTGAGTCTACTGCCTAAATTACCCGAGGAGTGGAAATGTGAAGCTATCTCTTAGAAAAATGACTGTACTTGAATGGTAAGAGGTTACCCAGGGAGCACTTGGCATCAGGTTATGCTTATAATGCAGCACAAACGAATCATATTTCAGACAATTTCAGTGCTTGATGATGACTTGATGTTGTTTATCAGATAAACACGACGTGCAGCAAAACACAGCAAACAGCAATATGAAGCCGTTCATCTCAACACTAAGTAATGTGATTAAATGGAGTGTAGATAATAAATGAAATCAGCACTTGAGCCAGCTTTGAGAGTGTTTGTGAATAATCTTTATAAAATGACATAGTCAGAATGAATCTGACCCAGAAAATGTCTTAAATAAATAGGAAGAAATTCAACTTTTAGGGCACAGGTGTCAAACATGCGGTCCGGGGGCCAAATCTGGCCCGCCAGAGGTTCCATGCAGGATGAAAGTGCAAAAATAAACCTGAACAGTCCAGGTTGTCAAAATCATTTTGGTTCAGGTTCCACATACAGACCAATGGGATCTCAAGTAAAAATAATAACACAATAACCCATAAATAATGACAACGACAAATTTTATTTTGTGAAAAAAAATTAAGTGAAAAAAATAAGATTACACTGTGAAAATATTTACATTTACAAAACTATTTTTTTCACAATAAACACAAATAAATACATAAATAAAATCAAAGATGACCAACCAGAAATGTGCAATTTTAACAATATTCTTCCTGTTACTAAATGTTTTGTGCATTTATGGATCCACTGTGATCTGGAGTTGTGTTAATAATAAGAGATGGAATACTGTAGAAATTGTTCAAATTTTACTTCCAAACTCCAAAATTTTAACAATATTCTGCCTGTTACCAAATGTTTATGCAACATTGTGTATAAATGTACATGTATAACTAATAAGTCGAGGCATAATATTGTTAAAATGGCACTAATTTTTCAAATGAGATTTCAGTTTTTTCAGGTTATTCACATCTTTTTTGTAAAATGTGAATATTTTCATAATTTAATTGGAGTGTTCTTGTACTAAAACAAAACAAAAAACTTGGATTTGTCATTATTTATAGGTTATTAAGTCATTATTTTACTGGTCTGGCCCGTTTGAGATCAAATTGGGCTAAATATGGCCCCTGAACCAAAATGAGTTTGACACCCCTGTTTTTAATGTTTGTTTTGTTTAGTTTCTTTGGACTGCCACATGATCTTTGGCATGTGGACGTGTCTTGTGAGTCGCTGCTCAACAGGAGTTGGACGCTATGTCCCTCTGGAGACTCTTATCGACACACTGAACAAATGGCTGCTTGTCAACAGACAGCTAGAGAGGAGCTGGCACTGGATGACACTCCATGTGTTAAGAGTCTCTGGACACCCATTAAGGGTTCTTATTTTTGTTCCAGCACAATATGAAGCCATCAGATCTAATTTAAGTCTAATATGAGCATTTCTTTCAAACTGTCACGTCTTTGAAGTCACAACAATCAGGGAGTTGCCAATTTAGGTCTGACTATTTCTTTTTTTTTTTTTTTTTACACAGGTTGCCAAGTACCTTAACTAATACCTCATAAATACCGTGTTAATAAATGACATTATTAGTCTCATTTCAGTGACTTTAATGAGCATCTAATTGTTGATTAAGCAAAAACCTGCCAGATCTCTCTCTTCCTGTTACAGAGTTGTAAAAATGTGATGTGAACTTTAAATAAATTTAAAGCCCTGTAGAAGCAGACGATGAGATTAAAGCTATCGCCGCACACACAAACAAGCACAGTAGACTATCAGCAGCCAGGCGATGGAGACCTCCTCATATTTAACAGGATTCTATGATGTCATTCTTATCTCTCAACAGTTGTAGCAAAAATACACACCTCTTTTTTTTTCAGTTCACATTTATTTACAAATCATTTAAAATACATGTGCAACTTGTATTCATAATTTACAGCAAGATATGATTTTGTAACTAGAAGCACTCGGAGAGCGCAGACCTCCGCCAAGGCAGATCAGTGCCCCGGATTTGGATGAAAATTTCAGGAAATGTTGATACTGGTACAAGGACGAAATGATTCAATTTTGGTGGTGACCAGGGGTGGGGGGGGGCATGGGGCTCACTGATCTGCCTTAGCAGAGGTCTGTGCTGTCTGTTCTAGAAAAGCACTCGGAGAACTAAGAGATGGAGACCATCCTACGCTGTATGGGGTTAGGGTACGGTTAGGATTAGGGTTGGGGTTGAGGTTGGGTGTTGGGGTTAGGGTTACAGGGTTAGAGGATTGGGGTTAGGGTTAGGGTGAGGGGTTAGGGTGGGGTTAGGGTTAAGGTTAGGGTTAGAAGGTTAGGGGTTAGGGTTAGGGGGTTAGGGTTAGAGGGTTAAGGGTTAGGGGTTAGGGTAGGGTTAGGGATAGGGGATAGGGTTAAGGTTAGGGGGTTAGGGTTGGGGTAAGGGTTAGAGGGTTAGGGGTGGGTGAGGGGTTAGGGTTACAGGGTTAGGGCTAGGGTTAAGGTTAGTAAGGTGAGGGGTTAGGGTTAGAGGGTTAGGGGTTAGAGGGTCAGGGTTAGGGGGTTAGGGTTAGAGGGTTAGGATTAGGGGTTAGGGGTCAGGGTTAGGGTAGAGGGTTAGGGGTTAGGGTTAGGGGGTTAGGGGGTTAGGGTTAGAGGGTTAGGGTTTAGGGTTAGAGGGCTAGGGGTTAGGGTTAAGTTAGGGTTAAGGGCTAGGGGTCAGGGTTAGGGTTACAGGGTTATGGTTAGGGTTAAGGGTTAGAATTGGGTTAGGGATCAGGGTTAGGGTTAGGGGTCAGGGTTAGGGCTAGGGCTAGGGTTAGGGTTAGGGTTAGGGTTAGGGTTAGGGTTAGAGGGTTAGGGTTAGAGGGTTAGGGTCAGGGGTTAGGGTTAAGTTAGGGTTAGGGGTTAGGGTTAGGGTTAGAGGGTTAGGGTCAGGGGTCAGGGTTAGGGTTAGGGTTAGGGGGGTTAGGGTTACAGAGTTAGGGTTAGGGTTACATTTGACATTATCCCAGTTTACTAGTCTAGCGCCGTGCATCATTGTTATGACAGGCTAATACCGATATTCGAAAGCTCGCTGGCAGCAACTGCATTATTTTTAGTTTTGTTTAAATTTTCTGTTTTCTTTTATTTCTCTTTCGTAAAACTCTTCTTTGTCTGAATGTGCTAAGATGTTGACACGCATCTATTCATACAACTTGCACTATGTTCTGGAAAACAAATAAAAAAATATGTTGATTTAAAAAGAAATATGCCGCAGTATGTGTGGATACACGAGGAAACCAAATCATTTTTGAATTTAGTACAGGACAAAGGGATAATATATAATAATAATGAATATATCTGTAGGTCAACATCATATTTACGTTCGTCTCTATAGGCCCTTTCCCACCGCAGGAACTTTTTGCTGAACTTTCTGTATTACCCTGAACTTTCAAAGTTCCTGGTGCGTTTCCACCGAAAATTACCCAGGTAAATAACTTTCCCCCAGCCCCGAATTTACCCCGAAGAAGTTCCTGGTAGAGAGGTAGTACTTTCCAGATTACCAGGAACTTTAAGGGGCGGGGCTGTGTGCTGGAGAACACTGAGTGGTGGTCTACACTAGCAGCATTTCCGCATTCTGTTCACCGCCAATATTTAACTCATTTAATTTCCACAAGGTTAGTATTTTGATAATTCGGAAATTAGACCGAAAGAGAAGCTACAACAAGTGGACGGATGACGAAGAAATTCAGACGGACTTTGAATCGCCGAAACGAAACGAGCCAGTAAAAGCTGTTGGAGCCAAATATAAGACACACGCCTAAAAGAAATACGAGAAAAGCCGAAATCCAGGTTTCGTTGCCTAGATTTCAGATATTTCTACGAATTGCAGCGATCCATCTGCTTCTTCTGTCTTTGGCTTTAGGTAGCCGGTAAAACGATAGCTCCGAGTTTTTGCGTTTTAAACCTATTTGTGCGATCAATGGCACAACAGCTCTTCCCCATTTTTTAGATTGTTCTAAAGTTTTCTCAGTATTCCAGCCAAAGCCGCTACTCATCTCCCTAACCCGTAACCGCGGTGACTTCCGCTAGCGGTGACGTAACACGCATACCCTCTATTCTGAAAATGTAATGAGTACAGATTACAGATATTTGTGCTAAAACATGAGTAAACATGGAAAAAAAAGTCTTAAAACTCACCTGATACCTTAAAAATAATGTACATTTGTGTATGTATTATAGTTTTATTCCCAAGCTCAGCATCACATCTACTAAAAAAAGAAAGATTAAGCAAATTCTCACCAGACTGAATCCACTGGAGATCTGTGTAATTATTTCAAATGGTTGGATTTCCCATGTGAACGTCAGTCTCTCATGTGTAAACCTGCTGTCTGCAGCCGTGCAGGCAAATGAAGTTTGGCAGCAGGAGAATCATCATGTGGATTCCTCTCCAGGAGCTCGCTGCCAGAATGAAGATGATGATGATTAGACCGGTGAGAGAGGTCAGTCCAGTTTTTAATTTTAATCCAAGATCAGAAATGGAGAATTGAGTTAGACAAGTACTAACTGTTTCGTTCTGTTTTTATGCCTGAATTATTCCGTTTCATATCTGGTAATCGTGAACTCTACTGCCTCACCTTTCTGCTTTACCAGATTGTTACAAATTTCATTGTCCTGAAAGCGGACTAGTCTGTCTCCTGCCTAGGGATGGGAATCGTTAAGAATTTAATGATTCCGATTCCATTATCGATATTGCTTATTGATCCGATTCCTTATCGATTCTGTTGTCAATTCTCATTGGGTGAGGGAATAGAAGAGTACAAACGGGTGTGTTTGCATTAACTGTCTTTTATATTTCCATCTCTGCACAGAAAATATAACATATACAGTATGTACACATAATAATAACAGATGACACCGGGCCGGTTCGGGGGCGGGGGGGGGGGGGGGGGCGTACAGTGAAAGTGAAACTAAAGACGCTTTACTAATTCCTCTATTGCCACATTTCTACTATGTGGAACCGGTTCGACTCAGCCCGGCTTGTCTCCCGTTGTTGTGCACCTCATTTCCTTTCCTTTCTTACCTTCGGAAACTTATATTTGAGGAGTTACGACGTTTGTTGCCCGCACTGGAACCGGAACCGGCCCGGCGTTCACTCTGCCGCTACATTCACAAGCACCGCTAAGTAGAGTATCAAATATGTGACATTCCTGTAAATGATTCACATGCTGTGGACAAATGTTTGAAGATATTGGAGGGATTTCACCCTTTTGAAGACATGGAAGCTTTGACAGTGTTCCAAGTAAGTGGACCTGGTGTCGTCTGTTTAGACCGTTTCTGCCTCAACACCGTGTTGGCCACGTTCTGACCAAAACAATGCAGCGTACGTGTGACGTCATCACGCATGCGCAACGAAGGTGGAATTGGTAAGAAGAATCGTTAAGCAGGCAGGCAAGCAATTCCAAGGAATCGAGCTACTGGGATCCGGTTCTCAAAAAGAACCGGTTCTCAATTCCCATCCCTACTCCTGCCCTGTTTGAACTCCTATATCTCCTTCCCTTACCTCATCCACTCCTGTTATTCAGCCTGATTGTTTCCTACTGTTTGGCTTTTGACCCGTTGCCTGATTCACCCGTCTCCCACCTGTTTTCCACCTGCCCCATCAACCCCCACTCCCCTGCTCCTTCCTGGTTCTTCTTCTGCAGATCCATATTCTTGGTTATAAATAAACCCTCTTCGAACTTGTCACCTGTTTGCTAGTTTTCTGTATGAGTCCAAATAGTTTACTCGTTATGTACAAGCGTCTTCATTGGTTTCCTCTGAAAGGACTTTAAAAAAGAATCCAAAACCCTGTAAAACAATTTTGCTGAGATTTTTAATCCCATTCACATTTGTACACGAATCACATTAACACTAAGCTTTTTTGGTTCATGAGCATGTCACACAAAATTCTGATTGATTTTATATAGCGTTGCTGTTGGACGGAAGTCCATTTTTGGTCTTTTTCTTTTTTGGTTATAAAGTGATTCTATTGGTCAGTTTCCTCATTGGCCTTACACTTTTAGAAATATTTAACCAATGACTAGTGTTGAAAAGGGCTTATGACTACATCTCTTAACTCCATTCATTTATTTAGAATATACATCATTTTTCCATTCATTCATTCATTCATTCATTCTCTGAACCTCACTAGGGTCACAGGGGTCACTGGAATCTCAGCTACTTATGGATGAAGGCGGGGTACACCCTGGACATGTCACTAGTTCATCACAGGGCTGATATATAGAGACAAACAATCACTCTCACATTAACCTATCAGTGCATGTCTTTGGATGGTGGGAGGAAGCTGGAGTACCCGAAGAGAACCCACGCAGACACGGGGAGAACGTGCAAACTCCACAGAGAAAGGTCCCACCCCCATCGACTGGTGTTGGAAACGAACCCAGGACCTTCTTGCTGTGAGGCACGAGTCCTATCCACAGTCGTTTTTCTAGTTTCCTGAAAAATAACCATTTTGAACATAAGAGGGTTGCTGTAGATTATTTTTGATGAATCACAATTAAAAATTCATTTTTAATCTATATTAATCGTGTTTCATTCTGCATGAGCAAACAGACTCAAGAAAGAAGGGATTATATATGCACGTAACATCTTGAAACACAACAACTTGAAACAACTGTTCTGTATGTTTTTTTTAATCCTCATATTTCCATCCAGAGGGCCAGTGTGCTGTATAGTGTCTTCCATCTTTATTGGCTTGTTCCGCTGCCGGTCACTACTGGATCAACTGCCCATTTGTTCATGAACAACAGTAACTCTGCTTGGAAAAACTGCCTGAAATGCGTTGGCAGAGACGTTCAGAGTCATTCTGCAGATGAGTTAATTGGGTTAAAATTTTACATCAGATTAATCATAATGGTGGATTAATCTGCCACAGCAGCAAGAAGCAATGAAGCCATTTCTGTGTTTGCTGCTGCTGCGGCCATACTGCGTCTGCGTGAAGTTACAAATTGGCCCAAGTAATGGTTTGGTTTCAGTTGGGTATGTAAACAAACAGCTGGCTTGTAATGGAGTACACTTTGAAGTTGTTCACCATGAGGGAAGTTATTCAGGTGCGTTACCATGGAAAGACTTATGGATTAGTGATCAAGAGTAGGGATGGGAATCGAGAACCGGTTCTTTTTGAGAACCGGTTCCCAGTAGCTCGATTCCTTGGAATTCTTTGCCTGCCTGCTTAACAATTCTGCTTAGCGATTCCGCCTTCGTTGCGCATGCGCAATGATGTCACACGTACGCTGCATTGTTTTGGACAGAACGTAGCCAACATGGTGTTGAGGCAAAAACGGTCTAAAAAGATGACACCAGGTCCACTTACTTGTAACACTTACAAAGCTTCCATGTCTTCAAAAGGGTGGAATCCCTCCAATATCCTCAAACATTTGTCCACAGCATGTGAATCATTTACAGGAATGTCACATATTTGATACGCTACTTAGCGGCACTTGTGAATGTAGCGGCAGAGTGAACGCCAGTTCCGGTTCCGATGTGGGAAACAAACATCGTAACTCCTCAAATACAAGTTTCCGAAGGTAAGAAGGGAAAGGAAATGAGGTGCACAACAACGGGAGACAAGCCGAGCTGAGTCGAACCAGTTCCGCATAGTAGAAATGCGGTAATAGAGGAATTAGTAAAGCGTCTTTAGTTTCACTTTCACTGTACCCCTCGCCCCCCCCCCCCCCCCCCCCATGGGGCCCGGCATCATCTGTTATTATTATTTGTACATACTGTATATGGTATATTTTCTGTGCAGAGATGGAAATATAAAAGACAGTTAATGCAAACACACCTGTTTGTACTCTTCTATTCCTTCACCCAATGAGAATCGATAAGGAATCGGTTTGATAAGCAATATCGATAATGGAATTGGAGTCATTAAATTCTTAACGATTCCCATCCCTAATCAAGAGGCTATCGCTTGGATTTTACAAATTTTAAGAAAAATTAGTGATGAAAGTCATAAGCTGCTTTAATGTAAATGCAATTCGTATCTTTATTGTAAATTCAACAGTGCAATTCTGCCCATTCATTTCCTGAAATGTTAGGGGAAGTTCAGCTTCCCTTACTGTCTCAAAGTAATCACCTCTGGTCAATACTCAGTTCAGTGTTGGGAAGTTGTATTCCAGCGGAGCCAGTTGGACAGCATGCAAACTGCTGCTAGCAACTGATGTCACCTCAGTATAATACATCACCAAAAGTATTATTTCCTCCTACTCAAATCATGGTTTTCATTTTTGGATGAATAGAAGTAGAAACATTACAAAGTATGTCTGTATTTCACCAATGTGAGCTAGAGTTTGCAAAGTGCTTCTAGTACTCCAAAGGGAACAAAAGGCTCCCACAGTGTTAGAATGTCAGAGGTTTGGAAGGAGACCATTTTCAGATAGAAATTTCAATGAAAGCACAAACAGTCCATTGTAAAGCTCCTTTAAGTATCAACAAGCTTTAAACAAAGAACCACAGAAATAGCTCAACGTAGATCCTTTAGTACACACAAGCACTGTAAAATATAATGTGTTGTTTTGACTTAAAAATATGGGTGAAAGGACTGTATTAAATGTTAAATGAACAAATACAAACATACATCATGTTGTCTTTGTCTTTGTTTTTTGGACACAGATTTGTTAGTTAGTTGAACTTTTGGGGTAGTTGTTGATTTTTTTCATTTCTTCCCAAATCACTATCTCTGCCTAAACCAAGACATTACTGGAAATGTAATAATAATAACAATTATAAAATGATGATGATGATGATGATGATTATTACAGTTCAGCTGCAGCAATTTCAGTTCAAAAAATACAAAGTTCATAATCTTTTTTGCTTCCATAATTTCAAACAATGGAAGTTCACACTGATTGAGCACTTTCTTAAAAACTAAATGCGTAATGTGCATTATAATACTCCCAGCTTCAAAGCAAGGCACAAAAGAGTGACAATAAGTTCATGACTGGAAAAAGCACCTGACAGTTGTTTGTGATGCATTTGGACATTACGACACCAAAATGTGTTGAGGCAGGGCTTAACTCCGCCCACTCTCCCAAACTGCCATTGAAGTTGAGTCGACAGAATTTATGAAGTTAGTTAGACAAAGACTTTCAACTTAGTACTTATGACAGCAAGTCAGGTAATTAGTTTTTCTAACACAAAATAATATGTAATAAGTGAATATCTAGTTATAGAAGTACACATAAAATAAGATATTATTGTAATTAATTAATTAGCATGATAAGAATATATTATCACATTTATTGATCATTGTATTTGTAGTAAATATTTAAAGTGCATATAAATATTATAGTTTGTATTAAAAATGGTTGATTATGCAAATCTGATTGTGTGTGAAGTGACTAAAAAAGTTTATGTGAATGATTTGTATGGGTGTTTTGTGTTATTGTAAAAATATACAGAAGAAAAGTGTGCTAACAAAGCAAAGGAAGCAGATTTAATTTAATTATTAGTTTGTAAAAAGGGGTGAGAGTCAATAAATTATCCTTCTTCTCACTCCTTTTCGAGCACAGAAAAATTTTATTTGACCATGTTGTATGGTTCTTTGTTATCTGATGATTCTACAGGGTGTATCAAAAAAAACTATATATTTTGAAAAATTACCTCCAGTTCTGTATTTGATAATTTTTGGAATTTTCTTTTATGGATGTTGGTAGATAGGTGATTGGTGGATATTGGTCCAAATTTACAGACCCAGGTTTTCATGCATGAGTGAGCAGGGGCAAATTGGGCAATCCAAGTTAAAACTGGTTTATGCGAAGTAACGGTGGGATTTAAATCCAATCAAAGGTCATGGGAGGGGACAAAGGGCATCCATCTTGTGTTCCACAAAATTGCCAGGTTACAGCATTAACACGTTGGACACCATGTCCATTTCATTTCTTTACCCATGGCAGCTGTTCCTGCCTTTCAAAGTTAATTCAACTGGTTTAGGCCTGAAAATGTCACTGAGGACAGGCCAAGTTAGGGTTAGGGTTAATGTAACCTAACCCTAACTTGACCAGTTTTAACTTGGATGGCACAATTTGCCCCTGCTCACTCATGCATGAAAACCTGGGTCTGTAAATTTGGACAAATATCCACCAATCCCCAGCATTTCATAATTTCTGGAATTTTCTTTTATGGACGTCGGTAGGTAGGGGATTGGTGGATATTTCTCCAAATTTACAGACCCAGGTTTTCATGCATGAGTGAGCAAGGGCAAATTGTGTAATCCAAGTTAAAACTGGTCGAGTTAGGCTTAAGGTTAGGTTAGGTTAACCCTAACTCTAACTTGTCCTGTCCTCAGTGACATTTTCAGGCTTAAACCAGTTGAAAGGCAGGAACAGCTGCCATGGGTAAAGAAATGAAACTGACATGGTGGCCAAAGTGTTAATGCTGTAACCTGGCAATTTTGTGGAAAGCAAGATGGATGCCCATTGTCCCCTCCCATGACCTTTGATTGGATTTAAATCCCACCATTATTTTGCATAAACCAGTTTTAACTTGGATTGCGCAATTTGCCCCTGCTCACTCATGTATGAAAACTTGGGTCTGTTAATTTGGACCAATATCCTCCAATCCCCTACCTACCAACATCCATAAAAGAAAATTCCAGAAATTATGAAATACTGAAGTGGGGGTAATTTTTCTAAATGTATAGGTTTTTTTTTTTTGATACACCCTGTATGTGCTCAGAATAAAACTACACTAACTAAATATGCCAGTACAATTCTATTCTACAGTGTACATTCATTTACCAGTGACTGCGTAGCCTTTAGTCCTGTCAGCGATCACCCTAATAGTGTTACAAGCCTCGCTAATGTAAAGACAGCTGGCACACACTGTAGCAGCATGTTTCTTTTCCCTCGGGTTGACGTTCAAGGCAGTGTGATCTGGCACATGACTGTTTATATCTCTATACTTACTTCCATGCTAACGTATCCAAAGAGATCCAGGGAGCATTTGGCGTCGAATAAACGAACATGTGCTAGGGCCGACTTCCAGACCTCACACTAGACTCTCACGGCGTTAAGCAGAGGGATTGATTCCAATGCAGATTCATACCGCAATCCCTCAGTGTCTGTATATGGATCTCTGTTCTCTCACCTGTATAATTAAATAAGACTGGCTCCTGTACAGCGATCCCTCTGTGTCTGTAAGCCTTCACGCTTATCTTACGCCTAATGAATGAGTAAATCGGATTGCTTTAGACTAGATCCTTTTATGGTCTCTGTGGTTTTATGATCCCTCACTTTCATTTTTTATGGTGTCTACATGTGTTGTTCTTACATGAGGTGTTTGGACAAGTCCCGTGGGTCAAACTTGAACTGTGGAGTGAACCGCCTTATTAATTACAATTGAGAAACCTGACAGGGGTAATTTTGTCGTTGGCAAAGACAACTGTGGCATCGTGGCATCGATCCAAATGACGGAACGCTATGTGAGATGCTCAGTTTGTGTTGCACTTTGGACCAGAAGTGGCCCTGCAAGAGTTAGTGTCCAAACTAACCCTAAGCCAGTGTTTCTCAAAAAGTGGGGTGGGCCCCCCCGGGGGGGCGCGAAGGCTTGCCAGGGGAGCCATGGGATCATTCCTAGGTGTTTATTTTTTCTTCAGGTTTGAAAATGTAGCTGGTGGAACTAATGTTTTAGCGCTGGAGCACCCTGGACTCATTTCAGGGACGTACAACAAACAAATCTACTGCCATAGTGATCTGTCACTAGACTACACAAAGAGTTTAGGTTTGGAGAGTGGACAAGGACTGGACTGGAAAAGAAAAATGTGCAATGTTTCTGTTTTTGCACAGTTTGTACAGTTTGCGCTTTGATGTTCTCAGATGTGCAATGTAAATGGACTCATTGCAGCCATTGATATTGTTAAAATGTTCATCTTTGTTACCAAAATGTGTTTGCTGTTATAAAAAAAAAGTACCTTATTGTCGTACAGGATGGGGAAGCAAAATTTACAATATTTTGAGGCAGTGATTGAAAGACAGTGTATGACCAATTAGTTTATTGAAAGTCATGAGAATTTATTTGCCACAAGAAAATTTACATAACAGAGAATGTTTTTATTCTATGTGTCCTCCTTCTTTCTCAATAACTGCCTTCACACACTTCCTGAAACTTGCGCAAGTGTTCCTTAAATATTCAGGTGACAACTTCTCCCATTCTTCTTTAACAGTATCTTCCAGACTTTCTCGTAATAGTTTTGCTCATAGTCATTCTCATCTTTCCATTATAAACAGTCTTTATGGACACTCCAACTATTTTTGAAATCTCCTTTGGTGTGACGAGTGCATTCAGCAAATCACACACTCTTTGACGTTTGCTTTCCTGATTACTCATATGGGCAAAAGTTTCTGAAAAGGTATGGATAATAGTGTTAGGTATGATTATGACATCAATATATGTTTGGTTTCAAAACAATTGACATAGTGCCTGCTGAGAAAATACAACTAAATATTCTTTGTAAATTTTGTTTCCCCACCCTGTAGTTGTAAGATAATTACACATTTCCTATTTTTATTTTGAAAAATAATGTCTCAGGGAGCAATCTTTTTGAGTTCATTTGTATTGTTCAATCAAAAATCTACGTTATTTTTAATTTGAACAAACAAATTATTCAAGGAAAAGCAAAATGTATTCTTACGATATTGATGTTTCTTTCAATGAAAGTAATAATTGCACCACAGGTACAATGTTGTTGGGGTTGAGGGGGGCTTGGAGATTTTTCGTGCTCCAAAGGGGGGCCCGACAGAAAAAGATTGAGAACCACTGCCCTAAGCCTAAAAGGGTCTGTTTGGACTGTTTTATTCTTATTTTCAAATCAAATAAAATCAAATTTTGGGTGATTCTCTGAATTCGGTGCCTTTTGTGTCCCACAGGTTCACCTTAAATATTTTCACATACAGTAAACCACAAAATGCATTTTTAAGTCAGAAATGGAAAGGCCCATGTGTCACACAAACATATTGTGAAAATCATGTTTTATTTTTTTTTTTTTTTTTAAATGGATTGCTGAAAGTGTAGAGGTCAGCCAAATATGCATGTCCCGAGTGACTAAAGTTATATTTTTATTGGATTTAAAACCAAGAATAAACAGGTGTATGCCAAAGTTTTTTATATTGATAAAATGACCTGATTTTTTACTCTAACGTACATCAAAGAAATCTGAGAAAAACACACAATTTACTAATAAAATATCACTTTTTAATCGTGTCCCTCAGTTTCGCTCAACCCCATAACAGAACACCAATTCCCCCCTTTTTAAACATAATGGTTCAGTCCAACTTCCTCAGCACCCAGGAAGTGACATCACTCAAGTCTTCTCCAGCTGACACTGTAAAGATAGACAGGTGTTAACATGCTTTCTTTCCCATATTTCATTGTTTTTATTGTCAGACTGGCATTGTCAAGCTCACCCGTTCAACCCTGTTATGTGTATGAATGATATTTAATATTGTTTTGGATAAATCAAATGATAATGTTGGTAAAATACATTATATTCTTGTTTTCCTCGTGCCATGTGGTGTCTCATATCCCAGCTAATGGAGATTTGTGGCTACTTTTAGCTAAAAACATCAACCCCGTAACATTCAACTCCATAACAAAAAATGCTGTTACGGGATTGAATCATCGTTATGGAGTTGAAGGTTGGACTGTTCTTACTCTGTTATGTTAGTTCATGTTCATTATTTTCAGATATGGGAAAGTCCAATGCAGAAAGGCAAAGGGAGTACAGGGCGAGAAGAAATTCAGATCCTGAGAAAAGGGAAGAATATCTCAGGAGGGAGCGTGCACGCTGGAAAAGTTTTATTAGTTCAAGATTTTAGAGAAGTTTGCTGAAGTTTTTGTTTAGAGAATAAAACAATGTACGTTTTTTTTTTTTTTATTCATTCATTAATTCATAATTCAATAAAGTTAATTTTAATTTGCTTAAATGTTGGATTTCATTCAACCCTGTTACAGTCCGTTCAACCCTGTTACATTGTGCTCAACCCTGTTACTTGATACATTTTTATATATTTTTTGATAATAACAATTAATAGAAGATAAATGTTTGTTAAAATGTTAACAGCGCTTAGGGGACAAGTAGAAAATATATGGAAGCCTTACCTAATTTGAAGGTAAAAGTATTTTTTCATGATTTATGAAGACCAATTGTACATCAAATACCATATCGTCATATTCACTCAAATAAAAATTAGTTTGAATAAAATAAAATACACTTACGATGAGTTATTTTACACAAGGGACAGGTGTTCCCCAAGACACAGAAAGAATTAGTTTGAAAATGTTTTAGGATAATATTCACACTGAAGTCCAAATGTCCTGTTATGGGGTTGATTTTAATACACCATATATGACAAACACAATCATAATACTGAATGACATTTAATGCCTAAGGTGGGAAAACATGTTTTCACAGAGGTTCAAATAGTCCTTCACCAAATGCAGTGTTCAAAAACATAGTCATTTATGTTGTTTGTTTTTTTTTTTTCCAGCAACCATAGACCCCAAACGGCACCGAATTCAGAGAATCACCGTTTTACATATAGGGCCAAATCATAATTAAAGTCACCAGACACTCTCATCTTGACTATAAAAAGGTTAGAAAATATGCTGAGTGAGTCCATTTGCCCATTTTTCCAGAGCACTTTTTTCAAATTTTTCTAAATCTAGCAGTCATTTACAATTTATTGCATGTAATAATACTGATAAAACGGCTTCTTCTCCAGCTTCTTTTACAGGCATGAGTGAAATTCCTGTAATAACTCAGTAAAGCCAATAACGAGTAATGTGTCAGGTTTCAGAAACTGGTGGAATTTTTCTAATTACTCGAACAGTAGCTTCTTTTACACAGCACTTCTGTTCGGGGAATATTTCACCTTTATTCTGGAACGACGTCTGTGTAAATGAAATGATGGGATGGATCAGTGTATCTTTTGCTAATTGGATTTTCTTTTCAGAAACAAAAGAAAAAGTAGTTATTAATTGATTTTGGTTTTTAAAAAAGAGAAATTAAAGTTGAATTTCAAGGCGTTTTTCTTTTTCCAGTGTCAAAACAGCTAAACCAAATTTTAAAAATGTTTTTGTTTTTTTAATTTTCTGAGCTTGGATGTTGTCATTTTCAAGGAAAGAGCGCTAATGGCTAGGTCACAAATATTCTTACGAACAGTGGTTTTGTACGAATCTTCCAATTCGTACATAATCTGGACATCGTAGACATGCTCCCTCCATGAATGTCTACGAACTCCAGATTTCATATGACTTAAAAATGAGCATGCAGGCTGTGTACAGTAAACAAACATATCAGTGACAACCATGTGACCAGAAAGATGTCGAACTAGGGAGACGCCAAGATCCACGTGCTGTTGTCACTAAAGCTTGGTTTGAGTTTGAATTAAACTTAAAATCTGCACTGCTAAAGTAAATATCGCTGCACTCTGTTTGTCCTCCACTGTTGTTTTGAGAGCCAACACTGCTATGCTTGGGATATTTCTGACGCGCAAGTTGTATGTCACACCATATGCTGCGTCACTGAACCTTTGATTCCAAAACGTAGGTCCGCCGTGTAAAAGTCCAGTCTGTCTCACCTGTTACTCCTTTGGCTTGGCTGTGGAAATTAATCAATGGTGGCAAAACAGTGGGATCACCATCTCACCTTTTTTCTATATAAAAGTGTCTAGTCTAGTGAAAGAGTTACAGCAATCCAAAGTGCATATGCACAAGGTGTGTCTGTGATGACATGTCAGGCTTTAACCTTGGGGTCGAGATCCCACATGGGGTCACCTGAAATTTCTTCTTGATAGAAATAATAAAAAATACTAATAAACAATATATGGTGAGTTGAGGGAAACAATCCCAATCCATAAAAGACATGACAAACTGTGAAGCTGAAACTGAAGCACTGTGGTACTTTTTATCTTTCAAATGTTCATTGTGGTCGGTTTCAGATGCTGCAGCTCTTTCATAATTCATAGTTTGAGTTAGTGTTTGTTCAGTATTAACCCTTTCATGGATACTGGTCACTACAGTGGACAGCTATTCTACAGCTGTTCAGTTCATTATTTCGTTTTATTCATGGAATTTGTTGTTTTTTGTGTTGTTTTTTTTTTTTTTTTTTAACACATATCTTTATTAAAGTTTTAAGACACTACATATCTTTTCTGACATGAATTGGTAACCTTGTGTAGATCTCCCCTTAGCATAAACCCCCAGAATCACAACCCCCCCCCGCCTCCATAGTTTTCACACAATTTATCAGTAAATACATGTTTCTTTGCTTCAAAAATTAAACGCATGGTGTCCAGCTGATTATTATTATTATTATTATTATTATATTTTATTGTGTTACTTTTTTATTTTTTAATGGGTTTTTTTGTTTTTTGTTTTTATTTATTTTATCTATTTATTTATTTTTTATACGACATTTTTCAATTACATTGTTTTTTTTTTTGTTTTTTTCATGTTTAAAGAGAAATGAAAACACTCAGGTAAAAAATCTTGATTAAGGTTCTCATAATTCATGCATGAAAGGGTTAATTGTCAGCCTTGTCCAAGCTGGACTGACTGTACATATCCTGACCAAGGAAAATAAAATTCTCCCTTTGTGCAGTAATCTACACCTGGCTTTTCTGTCTTCGTCCATAATAATATGCATTATATAGATTAAATGTCAGCTAAAATTAACATTTAATTGCAACATAGAGTAACAAACTATTACATGGTCAAAAACAAATAAATTTTAGCAAAAAAAAAAAAAAAGTCTCCATTTTGAATGTCTGGGGTCGCCAGAAATTTGTGATGTCAAAATGGGGTCAGGAGCCAAAAAAGGTTGGGAACCACTGTTTTAAAGAGTTAAAACTAGTTTCATTCTCAGAAGTAAAACTGCTAAAAAGCTTATGTCAACAAGAAGTTTACTCTGGCTCTCATGACAGGATAGTGCTGTCCTCTCGGTGTACTCACATGTCTGGTGATTACACAGCATGTGACACATCTTAATGCATCATTTTACAGTACATCAATACTAATAAGGGCTCAGTCTGCACTCTCAAACTGTGATGCATTGTGTGTGCTTTCTGCTTTCAGAAGTAGTTAGCATAGATAGCACCTCACGAAAGAGGCGGCAGAGTTTGGACCAAGGCCTGTGCAACGCTCATTACCCCTCACCATTCAACAGACCTGGAAGCTCTGCTGTGTCTGCTGATGTAGCAGCTTTTAATTGGCTCGAGGTTCACTTTTTTTTTTTTTTTTTTACCACTAACACTACAAACACATGAGCAATTATACACATGCACGCACACACTCCAACCACATGTCGAGCACCTGAGGCTCTGCTAAAGGAACTGATGTATAATTAACAATAAATTTAGAATTCCCTAGTGTGTGAAAGTTACGAAAGAGAGAGCAGTATCTGTGTTTCACCGAGGGTTGATGGAAGGAGGGTAAAGGCAAAAGGAAACAGACACATTTAAAGAATCTAGTCTTAAAAATAGGGATGCAAATTATTGATTAATTCATTAATTGTTAGTTGGTTGCCCTTATCGATCGATTAACAATTAATTGATAAGTGGCGATTTTCATGAGAACCTGAATTTATTTTTCAATACGGTCTATAAGAATAAAAGCTAAATATTGATTATACGCTTCATGAAAAAAACATGTCATATTCCTTTATGATTGATTTATTGGACCATTGGATACTAGGCCTGTAACAGTACACGTACCGAACCGAACAGTTTCGGTAAACACCTGTTCAGTTCAGTACACAGCTGTACTGAAACGGCACAGTGTGTTGAGAAAAAGAAAAAGGAACTAAAGACATCGGTCGATGTGGCACTTTAAATCCGTGCAAGTTTCACACGGACATATGGAACTAGCACGCAACGACCCAAAATATGAAATAGCAGCTGATATAAGGTTAAAAAACAACAAATATGATGTGAAACTGGAAGGAAGAGACTGAAGACCCTCCGCCATCATTACAGTCCAGTTTGGAATCACATCAGGTCCCGGTGAAAGACAATAACGAGGAATGAGAAGATAAGACGAACGCTATTTGGCCTCTAGGAACTACGGTAGTTCTAAAACACTTACACTAGCAAATTTGTTCAGCACCAAAAGGAACCAGACTACCATTCTGCTGTTAGAATGCTGGACAAGTGGGAAAAAAAAAAAAAAAGAGTAGTGTGAGATACTCCCTGGTAAAATGTCCAAATAAAAGAGGATACACAAGCAAAGGTGTTAGAAAAATGGGCAATGATGACTGGGAGTACAGTTGGTGTCAGCTGCTGCCTTATTGGTACAGACAGCTGCCTGTCAGCCAGCTGAGCCCATAAAGAAAGAAAAAAATAAAAAAAAATAAAACACTTACACTAGCTCTGTCTGTCTGTCTGTCTCACACACACACACACTGTTCAACATGTAAAGTTTCACTTTCGTTTCACGCCAGCGTTACTTACGTTAGTTATGGATCACATCCCCCCTCGGCTCCGCCCCCCCCCCGGGCAACAAACGTCGTAACTTGTAAGAAGGGAAAGGAAATGAGGTGCATAACAATGGGAGACAAGTGGAGCCGAGTCGAACCAGTTCCACGTAGTAGAAATGCGGCAATAAAGGAATTGGTAATGAGTCTTTAGTTTCACTTTCACTGTACTCCCCCCCCCCCCCCCCCCCCCCCCCCCCATTAACTGGGCCCGGCATCATCTGTTATTGTTATTTGTACATAGTGTATATGTTATATTTTCTGTGCAGAGATGGAAATATAAAAGACAGTTAATGCAAACACACCCGTTTGTACTCTTTATTCCCTCACCCAATGACAATCGATAAGGAATCGGATCAATAAGCAATATCGATAATGGAATCAGAATCGTTAAATTCTTAACGATTCCCATCCCTACATGTAATTATATATTTTCATTAGCATTGGTGGTGAAATCACCTCCCATGATCTCATACTATTTTACTACATCATTTACTGCATCTATTTTTAACTGTATTATTTTGATTGAAGTAAATGTTAAAGGTATAAATATATCAAACCAACAGCAGCTATCCTTTTTTAACTTGATTAAAAAAAAAAAATGCTTGGTTTCATTTCAGTGTGTATTGAATAACACAGTCTCATTCAAAGTGATTCCCCTTCGTCTCAGAATATCAACATTATTGCTTGAACAATAGAAGATTTAAACAGGACATGATGCCAAGAGGCTTTTAAAAGAGCCTAAAAGAATATGTTGTTCCAAAGTGCTGCTAAAATACCGCACGTTGAATTGCAGTTTGAGATTAGCCGCTTAATCTCAGTGTCTACTGCAGCCTCATTAAATGATTAAGCGTTTGAATGACTAGAGGAGATATCATTGCAAATATTCACAGAATCCTTCAGGAACAGTTTCACCTGATTATTAGTCTCAACAAGAACGAGCCAATGAGATGTGTGACCCGATTAGCTTCAAACGCTCAGCTCAGCAGTTCCCAAATGAATGGTATCAGCAAACGCTCAGCTTACAGTATTATCTACGGTGAAGGCAAGCCATGCATGAACTGCACACTTCTGATACAATATCAGTTCTGTAACATTATATGTACAGATATATACACCTCCTCCCTCAGTCAATAGGTGACACTTTGACCTTAAACGCTGTCTTTTTCTCTCTAGCTCAGGGGCGTCAAACTCATTTTAGCTCAAGGGCCACATTCACCCCAATTTGATCTCCAGTGGGCTGGACCAGTAAAATAATAACAGTGAAAAAATTAAAATTACATTATGATCAGGTTTACTTCTACAGAGTTTCCTTAAAAATCTGAATAACATGAACAACTTGAATTGTCTTAAGAAAAACAAGTCCAATTTTAACAATATTCTGCCTCGGTTTATCAGTTCATCATTTACACATGTGCATTACAATCACACAAAACATTTAGTAACAGGCAGAATATTGGTAAAACTGCATTTACTTTTCTTAAGACATTTCCGTTTGTTCATATTTGTTCAGGTTATTCACATTTTTTTGTAAAAGCATAGTTTGGTAATGTGAACATTTTCATGTAATTTTACTTTTTTACACCAAAAAAACAAAGAGAAAATTTGAGGTTGTCATTATTTATAGGTTATTGTGATAATATTTTACTGGTCTGACCCACTTGAAATCTAATTGGACTGTATGTGTCTGTATGCGGAACCTGAATTAAAATGATTTTGGCACCAATGATTGTTAATATCTTCAGGGTAATTTTCGCATTTCATAAATTCATCCCGCAGGCCAGATTGGACCCTTTGGCGGGCCGGATTTGGCCCCCGGGCCACATGTTTGACACCCCTGCTCTAGCTGTAATCACTGCAAGACTACTGACTGTTTGAGTGGTAGAGATCTCCCACCACCGCAACAAGAAAGGAAAAACTGAGTGGTCACACTTTCTGGAGGTGCCAAACTGTGCTACTTACTTTTCTGTGAGTGTGTCATAGAAGAATAAGTCTTTGCTCAGTTGGAGGGGAAATGTATGACCACATGGGAAGTATAACACAGTATCTCTGTGTGTGTCTGTGTGAGTGCAACATCTCCTGTGGATTGCCACCCCAGGCAGCCTCTAACTAAACTCCTGCCTTTTTTGTTTTTTTCTCCTCATCCTGAGCTACACGCACAAGAATCACAAGCTCAGACCATTCTTAAATCTAAAAAATATACTTGAGTGTGCTCCTGTGCTTATTCTAATACATAGCATCTTCTTAACACTCAAAATGCCACGAGTTTAAGGATGGGAATCGTTAAGAATTTAACGATTCCGATTCCATTATCGATATTGCTTATCGATCCGATTCCTTATCGATTCTCATTGAGTGAGGGAATAAAAGAGTACAAACGGGTGTGTCTGCATTAACTGTCTTTTATATTTCCATCTCTGCACAGAAAATATAACATATACAGTATGTACAAATAATAGAAACAGATGACGCTGGCCTGATTCGGGGGGTTGTGCAGTGAAAGTGAAACTAAAGACGCTTTACTAATTCCTCTATTGCTGCATTCTACTACGTGGAACCAGTTCGGCTCGGCTCGGCTTGTCTCCTGTTGTTGTGCACCTCATTTCCTTTCCCTTCTTACCTTCGGAAACTTGTATTTGAGGAGTTATGACGTTTGTTGCCCACACTGGAACCACCCCGGCGTTCACTCTGCCGCTACATTCACAAGCACCACTGAGTATCAAATATGTGACATTCCTGTAAATGATTCACATGCTGTGGACAAATGTTTGAGGATATTGGAGGGATTCCACCCTTTTGAAGACATGGAAGCTTTGACAGTGTTCCAAGTAAGTGGACCTGGTGTCGTCTTTTTAGACCATTTCTGCCTCATCGCCATGTTGGCTACATTCTGACCAAAACAATGCAGCGTATGTGTGACGTTATCGCGCATGCACAACGAAGGTGGAATCGATAAGCAGAATCGTAAATCAGGCAGGCAAACAATTCCAAGGAATTTAGCTACTGGGAATTGGTTCTCAATAAAGAACCGGTTCTCGATTCCCATCCCTACACGAGTTGATATAACTGATTAGCATTATGATTAACTAGTGCTATCAAACGATTAAAAGATTTAATCAGATTAATCACAGAGTTGTTTTGGTTTAATTTTGATTAATCATGATTAAATATCATTCATTTTTAATCTATATTAATCGCGTTTCATTTTGCATGAACAGACTCAAGAATGAAGGGAATATACATGCACTTAACGTGTTTGTTGCTAGCTGGGTGATGTGTTAGCCAAAGTGCGAGCAGAATCCCCAACTAACATATGCTTTGCGTTAATGTGGTATTTGAAGCTGGAAGTGCTTCGGTGGAAAAAAAACTCCTTCCTGAAGACTGTGTATAATACTTTAACCCAATCTCAATTCACCCCCTTAGCCCTCCCCCGTACCCCTCCCCCTTAGCCCTTGCACTTGGCACTACCCCTTGAAACAGAGCTGCAAGGGGTAGGGGTTGAAACACTCCCCTATGAGCAGTCATCGATGCTGCCAATAACAGATGCAACAACTGTGTTTCCAAAAGTATTCATCATGCCGTCAGTAGCTGTTATGGTTAGTTTATGTTTACTGTTTATCCTAATGCAAGTTTGGTTGGTTCATACTGCCCTCTTGTGGTGGAAGTTGTATATGGTTTACTGTGAAAACCGTCATGAAGAGCAGCCGTCTGTGTCGTCTTGGCCCACATAAGGCTGTAAGTTATGTAGATTTACAAATAGTGATAGGATATTGATCTGTAAGTTAGATGTAAATGGGTTTGTTGTAAATTTTGAGAATGAAAATGTATTTCTAAGTGAAATGTTAGAATGTTAGAATACGGCAGCGGTGCCAGCATACAGGCTAGCATACAGCTGCAGGTTAGTATATGGCAGCGGTTAGCATTAAGCTAGCGGACTTTTCATATGCTGATTAGGCAATTCGGACTGCTTCATTTACAAGTTAATTCAAAGTACAAGCAATTTAAATACCAATTAACACTAACGTTTTGTAAAGTTTCTCATTAAGGCAGTAAACTACTGTTAGTTCAGTGTAAAGAGGATATGAACTGATTGCTGTATTCTGTCTGTGTGTTACAGTTTTACATAAAAGATGATGAGTAAAAGTGTCAGTCAAACGAAGACTTGTCTGTTCACTGTCTGTCATAGCTAGATAGCTATACGTCTAGTGAGGACAGAACAGTAGCTTTAAACATCTCTGTTCCATGGGCTTTGGTCGTCTTTTTATGGCTATCAACTATAAACTGCAGAAATGCGATTTATAACAAATAGCATTTAATGGTCGGTCAAATGATGAAGTTGTTTAGGAAGAAAATACGTACTTTGTGTGATTCTTTCATCACACTGCTGCACTTTTTGGCTGTGTTTACCTCCATTTTGCCAATGATTCCAACAGAATTATGGGAAATTTCTCCTACCCCTCTGTTCGTAGTGTGGTCCTGAAATATCTTTCTTCATTAGCCCTTCCCCTCCATCTAATTGAGAATCAGGACAACACTACCCCTTCACATGTACTTGCAAAACCGAGGGGTAGGGTTAAGGGGGAGGGGCCAAGGGGTGAATTGGGATTCAGCCTTTATGTTGATCACTTGTTCTGTCTTGTTTTTTTAGTCCCGATATTTCCATCCAGAGGGCCAACGTGCTGTTTAATGTCTTCCGTCTTTATGGGTTGGTTCTGCTGCCTGTCACTACCGGATCAACTGTCCATTTGTGCATGTGCGACGCTAACTCTACTTGGACAAACTGCCCCAAATGCATTAGCAGAGAAGTTCAGTTATTCTGGGAAACTGTGTTAAAATTTTTAATCAGATTAATCATGATGGTAGATTAATCCGCATTGGCGCGTTAATTTTGATTAACATTATGATCACCAGGAGGTAAATTGGTACTGATAATGAATGTGACACCTTGGTGTCACGGTTAGCACTGTCACATTGCAGCAAGAAGGTCCTGGGTTTGATTCCAACACCAGCCGATTGGTGGGGGGGGGGCTTTCTTTCTGGAGTTTGCATGTTTACGTGGGTTCTCTCTGGGTACTCTGGCTTCCTCCCACCATCCAAGACACCATTTTAATGAGAAAATCTACATTATTACCAAGGTTATTATCGTTAATGAAAACTAACAAAATGACAAAAACTAGAATTGAAAAAACATTTTTAACTGAAATAAATAAAAACTATAATTAAAAGAAAAAACGATAACTAACTGAAACTGTATTGTGTGCTTACAAAACTCGGTAAAAATCGGTATTCCTGGAGACCATCTCCATTACAAGATACCACCGACTTTACAGTACCTGGTCATCATAGTGATGCGGCGCATTACTTCTGTGTCGTCTGTTCAGAGAGTTGCTGATAAACTCGCTCGCTGCGTGTTGTCTCGACTGAATTTTTACGTTGTCCACCAAAGACTGACTCTCCTCGACCGACCATGGTGTAGTTTTTGTGCTGTTATCATGTGGATTAATGTACCGCCATATTTACTGTCCACTTCCGCATCTGTTTTTTGTAATGCGGTCACAGAGAAAACTGTCTGACCAATCAGTGGTCTGCAGTGTTTACAAGTCATGTTTTAGTATCTGGTCCCCAGTCCTGGATCCTCGGCAGAGGTGATACCAAAAAAGTAGTACCAGGTACCAGATTCCAGGTCCTTTTTCATAATAGAAACGCAAAAAGACAGAGCCAAGTCGAGTTGAGCATTAGAGTTGTTTTCTGGTTCCCACTCTACCTGGAAACATGGAGAATAAAGTTTGGAGAAAACAGCAGAGTCCTGTCTGGGATTTATTTGAATACGATGGAGAAGAAGAGAAAAGATATAAAAAAAAAAAAAAAAAAAAACCTAAAACTAAACTAAAACTAAGCATTTAGAAAAAAATTGAAACTAATAAAAACTAGCAAACCTGCTCTAAAAACTAATTAAAACTAAGTGAATTAGAGAAAAATAAGCCAAAACTAAATAAAACTAAACTATAATGAAAAATCCAAAACTATTATAACTTTGATTATTACTTCACCTGTCAACTTTCATAATATTATAACTGTCAGTGTGTATCTAAAACCACCTAATGGATCAAACTGATCAGTGCACCATTTCTAGTCCACTACGTCCAATGTTTAAACATCAATGGTACAATGCATTGGTATTGGGTGAATTTGACCCAGTGGCTGTTGTAGGTACACTGGGTCATATATGTCATCAACAAGCAAACACCAGCTGATGTTTGAAAGTTTCATTTATACATCAATGGTCTAGTGTAATACCTTATATCACAAAACTTTGTAGTCAAGCCAAAATTAAGTAGCAAACTTTTCTCTAGCATCTCAAAATTACAATAAATGAATCTTAAAAAAAAAATGCAACTGCATTAATTTTGTTATTTCTTCTAATACAGTGATTCATGACAGATAAAGACCAATTCAAGTTGACATAATTTAATATCTTTCCATAAGCAGCATATTGTTAATAGATGAGTTTTGAATGCATATGATCCCGTTCTAATCATATAACATAAAACATACCAGCCATAGTTTTGCTCTACCATGTGTCCATATTGGCTTGAGGTTTGACACATTGATGAATCGCATTTGCATGGAGTTTACCAAATTTTGAGGTTTTCCAGAGTCAGTGCAGGGCAATTCTGATTGGGCCTTAATAAATAAATACATAAACAAACAAACAAACACTAAACTAAATAAGCTCCTCATCATTACCTACCATGAAGACTCCAAATTTAATATTTTCAGGATTATCTTTCCTCATCATTTAGCAGCTTTAACTGGCTGAGGGTCACTTTTTCAAAAATCTATAATTATGTTTCAATCTATCCAAGGACATGTTCACCAGCAACAGTTGTAATTTTGTCTGTAATAATGTCTGATAATGTGTTTTGATTGCTGTGATTTTCAAAGGGGCTCAATGAAAATGTGAATTTTTATTTCACAGATTTTATGTTACTTCTGAAATACAGATAAATACATAAATATATATATAACAACAATGATAATTAGTTAAATAAATAAATAACTACAGTTGTTGAGAATGGTGGTATCCAAAAGTTAAACTGCTAAAAATGTTTTGCTAGTTGTCATTGAGGTCATTTTTAACTGAGGGGCAAAGCCAAAAGCAACGTAACACTGTCTGGGACGTTGTGTTTGCAGATTAAAATTATATTAGATGACAGAAGCTCACCCTAAGAGTACACCCAAAGTCAATGCTGCCATTGTCTCAATGCAGATGGTATTGTGTCCTTTCTGTAGGTGGATTTGGTCCACTAGCAGCTGTTTCATTTCTTTAAGTGCAACGCCAAATATTTTTTGGCAAGCCAGGCTCAGAGTCAGATCATTCAGCAGTGTTCAGAGAGTGTCCTGCTGGTGAACTTTATGAACTTGGCTGGATGTCTTTGACACAGGGCTTCTTCTTCTTCTTCTTCTTTTTTTTTTTTCTCTGTAACACATGCTAAACTCAGTTCCTACTTTCCCTTTTATCTCTACTGTTTTGATGTTCTCTTCCCAGCCCTCTATTTCTGTTTTTAGCAGACCTTGCACCTGGACCTCTTCCAACCTGCTGGATCTTTCTGGATCTCCAAATAGTCTTTTTTGGCTTTGGAAGATGTGTAACTGAAATAAATTAATATCTAATTGGCAGCCATGATAGGAGCTGATCTGTAATTCTGATCTGTAAGGAAAAGGAGATTTGGTCCTTCGTTTTATAGCTCCTTTAGCGATGGCCACATTCCCTTATGAAATGGAATGAGATAAAAGCGTCCAGGAAATACTTGCAGGAGCAATATTGGGCTTTCCCACCCATTTAAAACAGTTGATTTAATTTGTCATCTTATGTTACAGTGGGTACGGTTACATGATGTTTTTTAAATCTGATTTATTTTTCCAGAAGAAATTAATTCAGAACTACAGTATTTTTCTTCTGTTTACATGGAAAGGTTAAACCTGAATAAAGGTTTACATGAGGTATTAATGAGGTCGATAAGTGAGCTAAAGGGTTTGCGCTGCAGTGCTCATGTTGCCTTGTTCTCTCAGCCCTTCTGTTAGCTTAGCTTAGCATAGTCACTGCATTTCCATGGTCACACGTAGCCAGTTTTTTAAAGGTGATTTGTTGTCTTTTGTAAGTGATTTTCTGAAATCCAACTCTCCCTAATTATTTCTTTAGATCCGTGACTTACTGCACTCATACAGTCTTGGGACTGTTGTGTTGACGGAAGTTGGAAAATCTTTTTGTTGGAAGGGGTGCATGCACTAAATTAGCTTTGATTTAGTGTTTTAGCTTTGCATTAGTTTTTATTTCCCAAGATTTTATCAGTGCAGTAAGTCACATGGCCATGATTTGAGCCTCAATTTGTGATCATATTGACCCCACCGGACTAAAGTAATGATTAGGGAGAACTGAATTTCACAAAATCACTCATAAAATACTACAAATCACCTATAAAAGCCTGGCTACGTCTGACCATAGGAATGAAGCGATTATGCTAAACTAGGCTAGGCTAAGCTAAGCTAACGGAAGGGCTGCAAGAACAAGGCAATCGGTGCACTGCAGTGCAAACTGATTTGCCCACTTATCGAACTCATTAGTGCATGACAAATGAATTAATAAAAAACAAGTGGTGAACTCTTCCTTCAGGGTTTTCCAGGCTGGTAGATCCCATCAGAATAGCCCACTGGAACGGTTTGGGTTGACTAGACTGCATTGCATATTCTTCCGCCAGCGCAGAACGTGTGCGTCACCGCGATAGAAGAAGACAACGAGCATGTGCAGAATGGCAGGAATAAAGTCCAAACGGAATAAAGGGTTTACCTGTCCCAGGAATAATTTAGTTCAGAATTAAAAGTGGATTAAACCAGTGACTTTAATCGAGTTTAAAGTTAATCCAAACTTTTCTTTTTCAACTGGAATAAGGTGTTTACATGGGCATCTGAAATAGGATCTAACCTTTAATCAGATTAAACCAGGAACAAAAGTTGTCATGGAAACACACGGAATATGTTAATGTGTTAAATGTTCAAGAATATGTTAAAGGGGTTATATGTGGTAGTAATATTCCAAATTCTCCTCTTTGCTGTGAATTTTGCAATTCTGTGCACAGTACATTTGCTGTTTTGGTGTGGAGTGAGTTAAATCCAGGGGTGTAGAATTGGGGAGGGACGCTAGGGTCATGTCCCTACCAAAATCCAGCCACTACTGTGTAGTCACTATCAACACAACCGCTGTCCGTAGTGTTTAGTCAATGATTATGGCACACAAAGGGTTAACAGTCTGTCTCTGCTCGAAGTCCCGCCTCTAACCTAAATATCGCTCTCCGATTGGCTCTGCGGTTTTACTAACTACATGTGACTGGCTGTCCCTGCTGTCACTCCATCTACTTGTAGCTTTTACTAACTGGACAGGACAGGCGGCAGTTCATATGTACCTGCAACCGCTAGCGTAAGCTTTCAACATGTTTGCATTTGTTCTGCCTGGGTCACATCAGCGAGACAGATCTGAATATCAGTGGTGTCATTTACATGTAGATTTGTACATGTGTTTGTTTGTGTGTGTGTGTGTGCTCGGTAATTAGGATTTGAAGGATGTCAAAGAGAAGAAAACTGGACAGAAGACACTTCTATAGGAATCAAAGTGTAAGTTAGTTCAAGGGTATAGAACCGTAGAGGCTCAACAATACAGACATTGAATAAAAGACAGTATTTAATGCCAAACAGATACACTTATTAAAAGTTATTTTTAACTTACTGTCATGCATTGCTATGGAAGAGAGCAACTGTTTAAAAAACACAAATAAAGAAAATGTGTGGGGAAAATACAATAAAACCTCAGATTCTAAACGTGATTCTAGATGTGATTTTATCCATATTTTTGGGGAATAAATTACAATAATAAATGAAAGTAAAAGCCTTTTTTGCTCAGGCAATAACTGTACCATCAAACTATGATCATTGTATCCCTAATATGTTCATATGTCATACATCAACATTTTTGTGTCAGGTTACAGACAGTAGAGAGGAGGGAGGAGGTAGAGGAGGAGAGGCTGGGAATTCACAGGTGAGGTTAAATAATAATGGATATGTTAGTCGTGAGAATAACACTGCAGAATGCATTCAATTCTTGTATTGTCCTTAGATATTCAGATCTGCATTATAAACATGTCAATTACTGATTTTTTTTCTGACTATCATTGTGTACTTGTTTGATCAGCTCTACATGATGTGAAATTATGATTGCAAATATAAAAAAAACATCAACTTTAAGGAGTGCTGCCTTGGAGCACTTTGGTGTCCCCACCTACTTCCTTGGTTAAAAGATGAAAACCAAGGCTCCTTGAACTGAGGTTATGATTTGTGATTTTGGGCGACGTAAATGAAAATGTCTTTGACTTGACAGCTGCTCAACGCTCCACTGTGCTCACCAGTTAATGTCTGATGTGTCCTATTGTGTTCAGTGTGTCTACCAATTTTCAGGCTTAATGAGAGATGATGTTACGCAGCAAAATAAAAGGTGACTAGCATAAAAATAGCATCAGCAGAGTACTGCAGTAGCTCACATATTCTACACAGGCCAAGGCCTTATCGCAGGAGGCCGGGTTTGACTCCAAGCTCAGGCTATTTCCTGTCTGTCATTCTCCTACACAATCTCACCCATTATTTCTTGTTTATCAAACAAAGGCAAAATGCCCAAAAAATATACCTCAAAACATAGCATACGTATCTGTCTGTTTTAGCAGTGATATGGGTGAATAAGTGCAGAACTCAGATAAGTGTGATAACAGAGCATGTCCTATTAAAGCATAACTCAGGGAGGCCAAGAACATCTGCACTAAGGCATATTTAGTATGGGGAGCGTACCTATATGCCCTGGTACCTATGTTGGCTACCTTTGGTACCGGTGTAACAGGCCTAAATATACCCCCAGGCTGGAGTATACCTGGAGTTAAAGCGGCCTAAGCCATCTGGCTCTGGTAGATATATATACAGGGTGGGGAAGCAAAATTTACAATGAACATTTAGTTGTTTTTTCTCAGCAGGCATTACGTCAATTGTTTTGAAACCAAACATATATTGATGTCATAATCATACCTAACACTATTATCCATACCTTTTCAGAAACTTTTGCCCATATGAGTAATCAGGAAAGCAAACGTCAAAGAGTGTGTGATTTGCTGAATGCACTCGTCACACCAAAGGAGATTTCAAAAATAGTTGGAGTGTCCATAAAGACTGTTTATAATGGAAAGAAGAGAATGACTATGAGCAAAACTGTTATGAGAAAGTCTGGAAGATACTATTAAAGAAGAACGGGAGAAGTTGTCACCCGAATATCTGAGGAACACTTGCGTGTGAAGCGTGTGAAGGCAGTTATTGAGAAAGAAGGAGGACACATAGAATAAAAACATTTTCTATTATGTCAGTTTTCTTGTGGCAAATAAATTCTCATGACTTTCAATAAACTAATTGGTCATACACTGTTCTTCAGTCCCTGCCTCAAAATATTGTACATTTTGCTTCTCCACCCTGTGTATGTATGTATATATATATATATATATATATATATATATATATATATATATATATATATATATATATATATACATATACTGAGTATATTCTGGCCGAGGGGGCATAAACTGCCTTGTTTAACTTTGAGGACTAGTCTGAGTGAGGACTAGTCTTAGAACTAGTGCTGGGCAGAGATTAAAATCTTTAATCACAATTAATCACGATTAATTGCATAGTTATATGGGGGGGCGGGGTTGCTGGCATCAACCTTTAAGGAATATCTCAGACTCAAAGTACTCCGGTGATAAAAAATAATTCCGCAGTGCTTCCAAACAACTTTGTCCTTCTCAACCCCACCATCTAAAGACATTTAAAATAAAAATGTTCATGGAAAAGACTGGCACTTTTCTCCATGTTTATGTCCACACCAGTTTATTTCCAGCTGTGAGTGACTGACAAGAGTCTTACGCCCACTAATAAGTACTAATACTAATAAGCCCAATAATATGTGATGGTCAGTTGGTAAAAGCAAGCAAAGTTAGCAAAGCAAAGCAAAGCTAGTGGTCAGAATAAGTTCCACTAACGTATGTTTTGTCCTTGCAGTGTTCCCATAGCCAGTTCGGACATAAGAAGGAACTAACAGACATGTTTATTTCACTCTGTTTGTATGGCCCCAAAACGTTTGCCTGTGAGTATTTTATGTTCAGTTGTTGCAAGAATGAATAGCATAAAATATCTCTGATGTGAACCTTTGTTACTGGATAAAAAGATGTTGTAAATCTTAAGTTAATCTGTAAATGCTAATTGTTAGCATGTCTATGGGTTTTCCCAATCAAGTTAGCATTGAGCTAGCAATCTTTTACCCAGTCATTTAAATGTATAATGCCATGTAAATGTACTAAGGGCATGAACAGAACTCAGACATATTTTGTATGTATGTTGCAGTTTTACGGTGAGTCTCAAGTAAAAGAATTGGAGAGAAGTTTTTGGCATCCGGCTTTTCTTGGGAAACCTGTTGTCTATCTGCCAAACTAATCACTACATGAATAAAAGCAGGGGCAGAATAATATGAGTTAGAATAAAACGACATTAATGTAAGATAAAAAAAACTGTCGGCGTTATTTAATGAATGCGTTAACGTGGTAATAACGAGTTAACTTGCCCAGCCCTACTTAGAACTTGAAGTCTGAGGACATTTATTATATCCTAAAGAGTCAATTTAATTCAACATTATGTTCCAATTGCAGTATAATGTTGTGTTTTTAATGTGCTATTATTTTAATGTGTAAACACTATTCAGTTCAATTCACTTTTATTTGTAGAGTCCTATATCACAACAAAGTTGCCTCGCAGAGCTTTACAGAATTAGTTGGATATGAAAACAAACAACAGTCAAATAAACAACAGTTGAAGGAAATGGATTAATGTCCAGGGCATCCCTTGTCCTTAGACCCTCCTTCTCGGCATGGAAAAACTCCAAAAAACCCAGTGGGAAAAGAGAAACATCGGGGAGAACCACAGTGAAGGAGAGATCCACTCCCATGGACGAACAGGCTGTAGATGCACCAGGACTGAAAAATGCCCTGATTTAGAAACAGTGACATGTAAGACTACTCCTTTTAGTTTATCCAAATATCTGTCAGTAGTATTTGCTCACTGTTATAAAATTATCATGACTTGATCAGGAGCAGTTTGTAGGTTTTACTGGTCACACAAGCAGCTGCATGAATGTAAATGTATTCAACATGAGGCAAACACAGGATGACGTTAGCCTTTCATAACATTAGCCTTTCATAATGTTAGCCTTTCATAACGTTAGCCTACTCGCATAGTTGAACTATTAGTGACAAAATCTCTTCTCTAAATGTGCAGTCATATGTCCAGTAGTTTAAAACAGTGACTCATTCTGAAACCACCTTCAAACTTACCTCAGAATTATGTATTCCATGAAAGTAGGTTCTCTCGATATGTGGCAGTTACTCGAAAGATGTTCATTCTCCCTTTCTCGTTCACATTTCCAATAATAAAAAGACGTCCAGTGACCTGTCAATCAACTGGGGTGGCACTGGCACCTGAGGTGTCCAATCAGGTTCTGGAGGTGGTCAGCATATGTTAGCAATATTTTCCTCAGCATGACCCGCCCTACTCTGCCTCTGATTGGCTCATCAGTTCTCATGCCAAAAGTTAACCAGTCTAATCAGTGAAGGTACCAAGTACTAGCCAATTAGTGGCTGAGTAGGGCGGGTCGTGGCTTCACCATCCTATAAGAAAACATTGGCAATTTGGCTCAGATACTACTGAATGGTGCACATCAGGGGGATTTAGAAGTGGGTACACGTAATGCTGACTGAAAAATAAGTGGGTATACTCTGTATACCCTACACTACATCACTGCCTTTATCCATTGAAACAACATAAAATCTTTATGCTCGCTATCAAAGTGATAGCTGTTTAAGAAATGAGAAGCTACTTACTGCATCAGTTAAAAAAAATAAATTAAAAAAATTACAGCTGATACATATTAAACACTGCAGTGATTATCCAGTGAACAGATCTTAAGCATGTAATGAGTTAAATCCACACTGTAAGACCGGATAAGGTGAGTTTACTTTAAAAATCTGAGGTAACCCGTTGCCTTAAAAAATGTAAGTAATGAGTAATGACAACTTAAGTGTATTAAACTTAAATGCTTGATTTGAATGGAATTGCTATTTTAAGTACAACACATTAAATGCCAAGTTAATTTAACTTAAAATTTGTTGCAGTGTTAATTGCTTTGTATAATCATTAGACTTAATATCATCAGTTCACTGTACTCAATTCCAAGTTGATATAAATTACATTTTTTTTGGTTATATAAATGACTTTGTATAATTATTCAACTTTATATATTGTTGCGTGGATGGAAGTTGGGCAAGAAGATAGCTCAATGCAATTTTTCTGCTCAGCAAGTGCTTTTGAATTAGTAAGGCATGTAGATTTACATTGTTGTAGAACAACTACAGATGAACAGTAAAGCCATTGTTCGGCCTATGGCTCTGACTCATGGTGCAGCTCTACAAAAATACAAAAACAAACACAAAAAGGCCAATAAACACTGCCATACACACATTAAGTCAAAATGAACACTAACACCACAACCCCGCTGAACTCCTGCACAGAAAAATAACACATTTTCAACAACATGCCCAATACCCACAATGCAATGCACAGATAAAAAGGTGTGGTCATGACTAAAACTTAATGATTTAAATCCATTCAACTTAAAGTTTTTCGTACTTTCGACTATGTCTACAAATTAGTAGAATGTACTGAACATTTTATACTAATGTAATACAACTTAAACTATTTAAGTAGATTGTAATTAAAGCATTTTAGTAAATACAAAGTCCGGGCTTACAGCGCAGATGAGAACTTTTTTTGGCTACACTGTTTATAGCCTACAAACATATGTAACTTTTTATAAAGTTGAGGTGTAAAGGTAGGGCTCTTCAAAGTAGGTGTCTTTTGGATAAGCCTGTATATGTCTGATCCAGTGTCTTTGGTTCTTCACCCATGTCTGGTGTCCACATAATATGACTGCTCCAAAATGTATGTTTGTCCTTTGCCCATGCCCGACCCTTTCACCAACTTTCAACAATCAGTGCAGCTGGTTTTGCTTAACCCTGCACTATTTTGTGCTCGCAGTAAATTAGTAATAAGTAAAAGAACGTGTTAAACTATTCACGTTTACTCCCAGATGCTGTTCGTGGTCATGAAAAACGCTGAATCAGATTGCAAACTCTAACCGTCCTTTGTCTCACTGCATGACAGCTGAGCTAAACACTACTGTATCCCATCCAGCTGAGGCGACGCATGAACATAAATAACCTGGATCTTGCTTTATGAGAGATGGTTTATCACTTTGAATCAATATCTGCTCGAATTGCCAGCTTGGCTGCACATTCAAGAGGGTCATGAAAATTTACTGGGCGCAAAGAGAACCATGTAAAGGTTCAGTACACAAAAGAAAAAGAAAGACTGCCAAAAGGAGAGGAAGCAGCTGTGTTGATCCTTTGTAATCTGGATTTGTGAAGTTTGATGGTAAATACATTAATAGTTTCCTTTGTCCAACGCTGCATTATTGGAAAAAGGCTGCACATTTCTTGCTAGTTGTTTTCTTTTTATAAATGTCAGCAGCCGCTTGGCTTTATTTAACCACCAATCCCTCGCTTTGCTTGTTTTGCATTCAAATTAGTGAAAGCGCTGTGATGTGTCTCATTTGGAGGCCTTTCAAAGTGTCTGTCGGGGCTGAAAATAATCATGTCTCTTGCATTTTCCTCCAGGTCTTACCTAACATTTCATCAGAGCTTCCTCCTTATTTTGACAGTAATTTAACTCACTTGAAATACAATTTATAAAGAGAGGGAGGACGACTTGATTGCTTTTGATCCTGATTTTGAAGAAAGAAAAAAAAAAGATGGGGTGGCTGTACAGTTGGATATATCAGGCCTTATGAGCGATGACAGCCCCACTGATGTTGGAACGCCTGGAGTGTTGAAACTAGTTGAAGTTTCATCTCTTGCAAGGAGACTGGTCTGGCTGTTCGTGTCCCTGGAGTTTTTTAGGGGAAATTTCCAATCATATTAAAATTAATAGCCTTGCCAGCAAGAGAGAGAGAGAGGGAAAGACAGGAGGAAAGAGGGGGAGATAAAGACTACATTTGTTTGGGCCATGACACAGAGAGAGAACGAATTGGAGGTTTGATTTATCTCATCGTTTACTCTGAAGTTGCTGAAGTGTACGCTTTGAAAAGAAGTAGATTAAAAACATTATTTTAGTCATTTCTGCTCACCCCTGACACAGCAAGTGTTTTCAAATGAAATGTATAATATGGGAAGGAGAACCAAAAATATATTGTCTAGTGCTGGGTGTTAAAGTCAACATCCTCTTTATAAGCACTGAACTATAAATGTCTGAAGCAGTCCATTTTAACCCATAAAGACCCAGAGCTACTTTTGTGGAAGTACCCAAATTAACTTTTCTGTAGATTTAACCTTTTTTCAAGTGATTTATTATAATATTATCCTCTGTATTTTGCGTATTTTTCAGTGAAAATCTTTTCATATTTTCCTCTATTTATTTCACTGATCATGTACATCAGGGGTGTCAAACTCATATTAGTTCAGGGGCCACATACAGCCCAAAATGACCTAAAGTGGGCCTGATGATTAAAATAATAACATAAGAATATACAAATAATATCAATTCCAAAATTTGTATGTCAAACGTCTATGTTTTAGAGTGGAAAAAAGTAAAATTATATTATCAAAATGTTGACTTCTACAAACTATCCTTTAAAAAAATGTGGAAAAACATGAACAACCATCAACAAAATGAAATTTATTAAGAAAATAAAGTGCAATTTTAACAATTTATGCCATTATTTGGCCTCAGCTTCTCATTTTCACATGTTCATTACAACTTACAGATCACAGTGGATCTACAAATACACAAAACATTTAATAACAGACAGAATATTGGTACAACTACACTTAATTCTCTTAAGACATTTCAGATTGTTCATATTTGTTCAGGTTGTTCACATTTTTTGTAAAAGGCTAGTCTGTAAATATAAAATTTTTGGTGTAATTTCACTTTTTTTTACAATAAAAAAAGAGGAAAATTTGTGGTTTTCATTATTTGTAGTTTATTATGATAGTATTTGACTGGTCTGATCCACTTTAGAATGAATTAACCTATAATTATTTTAACACCCTTGATTGTGAATTTCTTCAGTGTAAGTTTTGTATTTCTCTAATTCATTCCGCAGGCCGGATTGGACCCTTTGGCGGGCCGGATTTGGACCCCGGGCCACATGTTTGACACCCCTGGTTTAGGCTGTTTCATGTTAACCCTTTATAGGGCACACATAGAAATACTCTGAAATTCTAAATATCAACCTTGGTGTGTTTTTGGAGGACATAACAAGACTTTGCCAACAAATTTTCAACATTTTTTATTGTTATGTAGAAAATCAAGGTCAATGAAGTTACCGTATTTGGTTCCTTATGTATAAGTAGCAAAAAAAATAAAGAAAAAATACAAGAAAAACACATGTAAGGTGCTAGAAACATGTATTTTAGAACATTAGACCAACATAAGTGCTGATCCAGACCCCTGTCCACATCCACATTCTCCCTTTGAACATCATTCCTTACATTAGTACCATTACTTCCTGGTACCGAACAAAGCAGGTCCACTCACTGTTCATGCAGAGGTGGACCTTACAGACCCTGGAGACCACATTGGACCTGAGATTGTTGACTCACTGTCCTCACTGGAACTGTTGCTGTCACTGTCTTGAAATATATATGGAAATTGCCAAAAATAGTCACTTACCTGATAAAGGGTTAAATGCAGCAACTAGAAGAAAGACTTAGACTTTATTTGAGATTTGTTTCCACTTGACTGTACACACATCGACATCAAATAGAAAAGAAAAACAGACAGAAGAGGCAGACATATCACAAAGACATTTCAGATTGTTCATATTTGTTCACATTTTTTGTAAAAAGCTAGTCTGTAAATATAAATTTTTTTGTGTAATTTAACTTTTTTTTTTTTTTACAATAAAAAAAAGAGGAAAATTTGTCATATTTTACTAGTCTGACCCACTTTAGAATGAATTAACCTATAATTATTTTAACATCCTTGATTGTGAATTTCTTCAGTGTAAGTTTTGTATTTCACTCATTCATCCCGTGGGCCAGATTGGACCCTTTAGCGGGCCGGATTTGGCCCCCGGGCCGCATGTTTGACACCCCTGATGTAGATGTTCATAAGAGCTCAGATTAAAGTTGAGGGTTATTATATCAAAAACAGAAAAAACTGAAGAAAAAGTGACTTTTTCAGCGGAGATATCTATAACTGAACTAAAAACAAGTGTGTCCATCCACTATCATTTATCATATTAACTCCATGGGTTTTACTGGTGAATAACTGTTGTAGAGCTGTGGTTGTCAATGGGGCAGCAGGTAGTCAATGACACTGGTGCCTGCAGCCGTACCTACCTGTGCGTACTGATAGAAGTTTGAGAAAGAGAGAGAGAGGGGTAGGTAAGGCATGTCGCGGTAATTACGGAGAATCCCACCCCCCCCGGTTTTATGAATTATTCACACCCCATGCATACCTCACAATTTCATGCGTGGTCATAACCCACATACAGGTCCATTGTGTTAGTTTCAGAAATATGTGTATGTACCCCCCCCCCGCCAGTAGGCTCATGATGCCATTAGTGGGGTGTGGTTCAAAAAAGGTTGAGAAGTCCTGTTGTAGAGGATGACAGTGTTTCCATAGTAACTACAGAGCCTCTGAATGTCCAAATGGGTCATATCTGATGTCCATGAAAAGATGATAAACTGTATTTAACACCAATTATTGACATGTAATGATAGGAATATTGGTTGAGAAGTTATTAAATATTTTATACCAGTAGATGATTTTGGTCGCCAGTGACTGTCTGGGTCTTTATGATATAAATTCCTGCTTGGATTTACTCATGTGCTGTTAAGGTAATTATGTAAACCTTTATCAGGTAAGTGACTATTTATGGTAATTTCCACATACATTACAAGACAGTGACTGCAACAAGTCCAGTGAGGACAGTGAGTCAACAATCTCAGGTCCAATGTGGTCTCCAGGGTCTGTAAGGTCCACCTCTGCATGAACAGTGAGTGGACCTGCTTTGTTAGGTACCAGGAAGTAATGGTACTAATGTAAGGAATGATGTTCAAAGGGATAATGTGGATGTGGACAGGGGTCTGGATCAGCACTTAGGTTGGTCTAATGTTCTGAAATGCATGTTCCTTTTATATATAGTTGTTGGATTTTTTTTTTTTTTTGCCATGGTGTATTAGAGCCACATAGGAAAAATAAAAACACTTGTCACTAGGAGAATAAAGGTGTAATATTTAGAGAATAAAGCCATATACTGTATATATATATATATATATATATATATATATATATATATATATATATATATATATATGTATGTATGTATGTATATAATGAGAATAAAGTTGTAGTTTAAAAAGAAATTCATAATTTAACAAAAATAGTGTCATACTTTTATGAGATTAAAGTCATAATATTGAAAAATGAATTGAAAATAAATTTGCAATAGTGCGATACAAAGTCAAAAATTACAAATTATAAGACACAAAATAGGTAATTTGCTCCAAATCCATTCGGTTCTTACGACGAAACAAACCCAAACTGGTTTCAAAGTCCTTAGACTAATGCTAATGTGTTGATGGTAGGCGAGGCTAATAGGCTCAGTATTTCACCGTACATAAACCCCAAATGAAAGTATAATCTCATAAAATATTCAAAGTTCTTTATACAATAAGTGGGTGCGACTTCATTCTCGTAAATTATGATATTTTTCCCACCTGTTTTTAACTCTTTCCCCGCCAGAGCATTTTCCAGTGAGTTGGTAGCCAGCGCCAGCGTTTTTGGTCATTTTCACTAATCTTTGGAGGCTCACTGAAAATGTTGTGTTAGGAGTATGTGAACACTGAATACATCAAAAGAAAGAACAGAACTTCACCTTTTAAACACAAAAACTATTTTATTCTATCTTCATTCGTTCGTGAGATGTAAACATTTGAATATTGGTCATGTTCAGGAAAAAACTGAATTTTGAGCAAAAAACTGAGAAAATTGCATTTTTTTCAAAGATATTGCTTTTCAAGATAAAACTGATTTCCTATTTACATTTTTGACTCTTTCTTGTTTACAAACAGTAACACTGTATTCAAAATCACAAAATAAAATAATAATAACAACAATAATAAGCAGCTCTAACATATCCCATCATTCCACAAAATGTTAGAGGAATCCACACCAAACTTTAGACAAAACATCTTCTAAAGCACCAGGTTCCTTATAAACTTTACACTTTACACTTTACATACATCAGTTATAAGTCTAACACATATTACTTTAGCTTTTTGATATAAACACTTCAATATTCCTCATTATCCTCCTGTCTGTCATTGTCTCCATGTCGCTCCGTGCCCCCCCACCCCCCACCATCCTCTATGTCAGACCCTCGCTGCTCCGTGTTTCCCGTGTCCGTCTCCCTCACCTTCTATTTCTCCGTTGCTGTCTGTAAAGGGTTCTTCATACATTGAATCGTCAGAGTCTGTCTTCATAATCATTTTTAAGGCTTTTGAAACTGTGCGTGGTTCCAGCAGAGTCGGCATTTCCTCATTCAGAGCAACTGGCGCTGTATGCGTTGCTATGGGATACGGTGATTCCAGTACGAAAACTTTCCACCCGGTCCTTTATTTTTCCGAAAAAGCTGCTTAATTGTTTGTTTTTGGACTAAGGAAAGTTATTCACACGATCCGCAACAGCTTCAACTACAGTATAACAGTGAAAACACGGATTGACAGAAAACCTCGTCATTGGCAGGGAAGCGTTGGGAAGCAAATGATGGAATATCTCATCAATGGCGGGGAAAGAGTTAAATTACGATGCTATTCTAATAATGTTATTGCTTTATTCTCGAAATATGACAACATTTTCACATAAAATTATGACTCTTTATATTCAGCTTTATTGTCATAAAATTATAGGTTTTATCTTGATATTTAACGACTTTATTCTCGTAGTGACAGGTGTTTTTATTTTCTTATGCGGCCCTAATACGCTGTCGTTACGGGTAAGGAACCAAATACAGTAACTTCAATGACCTTGATTTTCTACGTAACAATAAAACATTTTGAAAATTTTCACAAATCCTATTTAAAGCATTTAACAAATCCCTACCAAATAACATACAAAGGTTCTTTGCTCATAGAGAGAGTACTTACAGCATAAGAGGCTTTGGAAATTTTACACTTCCTAAGTTTCGAACTACCAGGAAGAGCTTTAGTCTGTCTGTCTGTGGGTGAAACTGTGGAACAGTCTGGATCTTCACTACAGTCAATGCCAAAATATTCACAGTTTAAAAGCACTTTACAAACAGATGGTCTGGTCACAGTGCAGGGAGGGCGGGGCTTATTGTTCATTTCTGGGCCATTCCATCCTCGGCTCTTTCTTACCTTTGTTGGTTTGTGCTTGTCGTTGTTTTCCATGTTGGAATGTGTCACTTCCATTACAGCCTGATCACAATCAAGGGCAGCAGAAAGGGTGCACATATAGATAAAAAATAATAATGCTCTATCAAAAAATCAGACAGGCCATTTTATTTGTCTAATATTTCTCTTTTAAAGTCCAAAATATTTTTGTATTATGTTGTCTATTAAAAATTTCACAGGCTTGTACCCCTGTCAAATCAGAAATTATTAATTATTGGGTGTACGGACACTCCAGCCTAATAGCCTCCATATTTAATGCCAACAAAGATATACAAATGTTTCAGCACTCAGGATAATCATACGTTGTTTATTGCATAGATGTCGTGTCCAAAGCATGCATGCTGAAAAATTCAATATATTGACAGAAACAATAAAATTAGACCCACATATTTTGAATATGGTGTACGGACTCTACCAGATTGGAATGGAAATCTGTCTTACCACATGATTGCATCTGTTAGATCTGTAACTAAGTCTTCCTGGTACAGGAGGAAATAAACATTTGTGAACAAGTTATAACAATATATCTATAAGGCATACATGCGATATTATTGATGGAAGTATGTTGGTGTATGGACACTACATCAATTTTGGTGAACAACGACCATTGAAAACATGCGGTTCGACGTGAACATCCGTTTGCCACATTGTTACCAAATTTTCTGCAGCCAGGGAGCAGACCAAAATCTGTCTAGTTGTGCATATTTAGTCCTAATAATACTGAAATAACAGGTTCCCATTCTATTATTACAATTAAAGGGCTGTAAAAGAAGGGTTTTCAGAACAAAATGGCTGATCGTCCTAATACTGAAAATAAGAATTGATAATCAAACAGCTGTTCAACAAAAATGATCAATAAATGAAAAGTAATGTGATGTGTGTATTTTGTAATAAAAAAAAAGACACGGGAGTTGAGTAGTAATTATTTATTGTGTTACAAAACATTATGTACAATAATTTTGCTCTCTTATAACAATAAAATTGTGAACATTTTCATGCTCATTGGGTGGCCATTTTATCAGTTTTTATCCGATTTTCTTCAAATTTGGAGGATTGCAAGATCTAGTAAAAAGATAGCCAAAGAAACATTTTGGGAATGGTTTTGGGGGTAATCTTTTTGCAATACTGGTTAATAACTGATGCAAATATACTTGTACACCTTGATAGTGATCAGGCCGTAACCATTGATTTATTTTATTTATTTATTTATTTCGAACATGCAAAAAATAAATTAATTAATGAATTAAAAAAAATAAATAAAAAATAAAAACAAAATAAAACATTCAAATGGACAGAATCTATCTCCAAGTACATACAAGTCTGAATTTTGCATGGTCGAAAAGGAGTAGGAAGAAGTATGAACTTATTTAATCCTACCATTGTTGGTATGTGATTATTGTTGAAATATATTGTATTATAAGTTATGCAGACTATCATTTAGAAAGTTACTAAGTGTAATATACTTCAGTTTTCTATCTGTTATTTACATGATTAGGACTCTAAACAGATGCTACTATATCATTAAGGAAGCAAAAATTAATATGTTATGTTGTATAAATGTGAGATGGGGGTGGGATTTCATAAGTTTTCTTCTTCCCACTCCTTTTTGAGCAGAACATATTGAATTTATTTTATTACTAGTGTACATGGCATTTGCTATTTTGTCTTGATAATTTTTATTAATTAATGTATTTGCTCGGATATTAGCTCCTTGTACACAAAAAAAATGTTTAATTTTTTCTCCTGTTCAAAACAAATGAATGAATAACCCTCCAAGGTTGAAATTTTGAATTTCAGAGTATTTCTATGAGTGTCCTATAAAGGGTTAACACTGTAATCATTTAAACCCCCTTGATTTTTTTATGTTCATTTAATATTCCAGCTAAATCATGTACAGATCTAAACCCAGCCTTCTAAATACTGCATCTTTCATGGTGACTCCCCTGCTAAGAATAAACTAAATATCTACTATGATCGAGTACCGGAGCCAATATCCACAGTCATATTTCACGTGTTATTATGTGTAGTTTTTCGTGTGATATTTGATGAAGCAAATTAATTTAAAATGTGCCACTTTGGCTCTTATTCATCCGCCTCCAACAGAGAATATGTGCCATCCCAGTTGACAGTCGAAATGGTAAAAAGAAATTGGTTTGAAATGAGGAATGTTGGTTTCCAGCTGGAACTAAAAAAAAAAATAGCAGGTTTTTCCTTAACGTGACGCATGAACTGTTACTGGTGTGTCATATTTAAGAGGCTGGAAAGAGATAATGGAGAACACCATGTGGAGTCTGAGTCCAACTCAGTGCTTTGGAGTGATTTAATATCGACTGAATTTTAAGGAAAGGGTGTAAAGTAGCATGAGGAGGAGGAAATAGACTGGTTTCACTCAGACAATTAAACAGAAAACCTTCAGATGGAAAAATATTCTATTATTATGGTCTGTTGTGCTTTGGGCAACATCCTCTGTTAATGACTCATCCTTCATTAGAATGGTACAACTCAAAGCCAAATTGGTACCGAGGTTCCAAGTGTCCACTCCAAGAATCAGAGCTAATTTGGTGGAAAAAGCCGATCTGTGGTCTGAGTAATTCTGCAGCAGGTACATGCCATCACTCAGCACTGAAAAGACACAACATGTACTTCTAACATGTGTCTGTTTAATTTATTTAGTACTTTTTAGTTCAAATCTCTGCAGTTTAGTGCAAAAACTCCATATATATATGTGTGTGTGTGTGTGTGTGTGTGTGTGTGTGTGTGTGTGTGTGTGTAAAATACTGTGATTTGTTTCATTTGACAGCTATGAAGTATTTCCACCTAATTCTGTATTGAAATCTATCTACACTACAAAAATAAAAATCTTACTAAGTGTATTTTTCTCATTTTTAGTCAAAATATCTCATTACACTTAAAAAAATAGGACCAATGGCCCTGTAGTTTACCGGCCAAATTAAAAGCTTTGGGAAATTTATCCAGGTCTCATTTATTATCACCCAGTTCTGTGTATTTATTATATTACAGAAATAGCCCATGTTTTGGTCATATTCCAAGCAGATCTGTAAAAAATTCAAATTCCAACTTGATATCATTGATACTGATTTATTGGATCAATCCACTTCCTATCTGTTATAATGGGAAAATTTGTCAAAGTGGCACCAAATACAGAATCAGATCCGGATCGAAATAATTGCAATACCTAGTTTTGACATCATCATACAGAAGCTGTATACCAAGTTTGAAGTCAATCAGAACTGTGTAATGGGACTAGTACGAAGGCTGAACCCAAATGCAAGACCAGAATGCAGATGACCAATTGAGAGTGTTTATTAAACACAATCACAGTAGTAAAAACACAGCACAAAATAGTTAACACGTCTGTGAAGGCGTGTGATTCTGGACTCTTCGTCCGGGCTGTGAACGGGGAATATGGATGGTCAGCACGGCCGAGCCGGAGGATTCCCGTCAACACCCCGACTAGGGCAAACAGAGGATAGTCAAAAAACAAGCCAGGTCATACACAGGAGGGCAATTCAGGAGGCAACGGGACATGAGGGAAAGGCTACTCACGGTCAGGGTCCAGGCGAGGGTCGAAACACAAGGTAACACGTTGGAGGCTGAGGTAATCAGGGAATAGGCAGAATCAGAAGTCGAAGTACGAACCAGGTCAGAACCAGACGAGCAGGCAGACAAGGAACAGGCAGGATCGGTGGTCGGAAGGCAAAACGGGTCAAGAACGGGCAGACAGACTGACAGGTATCCAAAAAACGCTGGTAAGTGAGCACACAAAGGTAGAACACAAACTGGCAAAGGAACAGGGGAAAACACAGGGTTTAAATACACAAGAGGGCGGGAAGACAATTGGACACAGGTGGAGATAATCAGGGAGGAGTCAGGTAATCAGGAGCAGGTGAAACAATCAAGGAGGGGAAGTAAAAACACCAGACATGACACAAGAGGGAAACTTAACAAAATAAAACAGGAAATGACAGAGAAAACAGAAAAGACAGACACAGTCTGGGAGCAGACATGACAGTACCCCCCCCTCTAGGGGACGGCACCGGACGGCCCAGGAACCTCCGGGTGGTGGCGATGAAAGTCCCGGATCAGGTCCGGGTCCAGGATGTAAGAGGCGGGCACCCAGGAACGCTCTTCAGGGCCGTATCCTTCCCAATCCACCAAGTATTGAAATCCTCTTCCCCGGCGACGGGCCGCTAGGAGCCGGCGAACAGTGTAGGCTGGGCCTCCATCAATGATCCGGGGTGGCGGTGGTGGCTGGGTGGGAGGGACTAACCGGCTCTCCTTAGCCGGTTTAACTTGACTCACGTGGAAGGTTGGGTGTATCCTCATGGTCCTAGGTAGCTTCAGGCGAACAGAGACAGGATTAATAATTTTTGAGATAGGAAATGGGCCCACGAACCTGGGTGCCAATTTGCGGCTCTCCACCCTCAAGGGAAGATGACGGGTTGACAGCCACACACGTTGGTCGCGCTGGTAGACCGGGGCTGGAGTCCTGTGCCGGTCCGCAGCTGCCTTGTAGACCCCCGAGGCCTTCAACAGAGCTTGTCTGGCGCGAATCCAGGTCCTTTTGCATCTCCTTATCAAGGCCAGAGCTGAGGGGACGCTGACATCCTTCTCTAGGGCCGGGAACAGAGGAGGTTGATAACCACAAACTACATGAAAAGGAGACAGACCAGAAGAAGCACAGGGTAGCGAATTGTGGGCGTATTCGACCCAGATCAGCTGGCGGCTCCAGGAAGCAGGGTTGTGGGAGGCCAAAACTCTAAGACCGGCCTCCAGCACCTGATTGAGCCGCTCCGTCTGACCATTGGACTGTGGGTGATAGCCCGAGGACAGACTAACAGACGCCCCAATAAGGGAACAAAAAGCACGCCAAAAACGTGCAACAAACTGAGGACCTCTGTCCGAAACAATGTCTCTGGGAAAACCATGTAATCGACAGACATGATATAACATGGCCTCTGCTGTCTCCTTAGCAGAGGGGAGCTTAGGTAGTGGGACAAAGTGAGCCATCTTGGAAAAACGGTCAACAATGGTCAACACAGTGGTATTTCCATCTGACGGGGGCAGCCCCGTCACAAAGTCTAGTGACACATTAGACCAGGGTCTACTGGGAACAGGTAGAGGGTGTAATTGACCAACCGGAGGTTTATTGGAGGTCTTACACGCAGCACAGACAGGACAGGCAGCGACATACTCCGCCACTTCTTTCTCCAAAGCGGGCCACCAGAAGCGCTGTTTAATAACGAATGCAGTCCGCTGGACTCCCGGGTGACATGTCAGCCTGGATGTGTGAGCCCAGTGGATGACCTGTGGGCGGAGGTGATCAGGAACAAACAGGCGGTCTGGCGGAACGCCAGCCGGGATGTCACAATCACGTAATGCATTAATAACAGATTTCTCAATCTCCCACTGTACCGCCCCCACCACACAGTTCTCAGGGAGGATAGGTCCTGGTTCAGAATCTGAATTGACGGGCATAAAGAGTCTGGACAGAGCGTCAGGTTTCACATTTTTGGAACCAGGCCGATAAGACAGTGAAAAATTGAATCGTGTGAAGAACAGAGCCCACCTGGCCTGACGGGAGTTGAGTCTCTTTGCAGACCGCAGATACTCTAGGTTCTTGTGATCCGTCCAGATCATGAATGGTATTTCGGTTCCCTCCAGCCAGTGGCGCCATTCCTCCAGGGCCACCTTGATGGCTAGCAACTCCCTGTTGCCGATGTCATAGTTACTTTCCGCTTTGGACAGTCTCCTGGAGAGGAAAGCGCACGGGTGAAGCCTGTTGTCCTTTGGAGAGCGTTGGGAAATGACTGCCCCGACCCCCAGATCAGAGGCGTCCACCTCCACGACGAACTGACGAGCTGGATCCGGAACCGACAGAATGGGGGCCGAGGTGAACGCCCTTTTCAGCTTCACAAACGCTGCGTCTGCTTCGGGGTTCCATCTGAAAACGGACTTGGGAGAGGTTAGAACATGCAAAGGGGCAGCCACACTGCTGAACCCCCTAATGAACTTCCTGTAGAAGTTAGCGAATCCAAGGAATCTCTGGACATCCTTACGACTGGTGGGCGTGGGCCAATCCCTGACAGCACTGACCTTGTCTGGGTCCATCTGGACACTCCCCTCTGCGATGATAAAACCCAGAAAGGAAACAGATGGGCGGTGAAACTCACACTTCTCAGCTTTTACAAACAGTTGGTTTTGGAGAAGTCTTTGGAGCACCTGGCGGACATGCTGGACATGTGACTCCTCATCCGGGGAAAAAATAAGAATATCATCCAGATACACAAATACAAAAACATTGAGCATGTCACGTAACACGTCATTGACTAAAGCTTGGAAAACAGCGGGGGCGTTAGTGAGACCAAACGGCATCACTAAGTACTCATAGTGTCCACTTGGGGTGTTAAAGGCAGTCTTCCACTCGTCCCCTTCTCTGATTCTCACCAAGTGATATGCGTTACGGAGGTCTAACTTGGTGAATACTTTGGCCCCGTGTAATAGTTCGAATGCTGAAGACATGAGGGGTAATGGATATCTATTACGGATGGTAATGTCATTAAGGCCACGATAGTCAATACAGGGGCGTAGCGTCTTATCCTTCTTGTCGACGAAGAAAAACCCTGCCCCAGCTGGAGATGAGGATGGTCGAATCAGGCCGGCCGCCAGGGACTCATCAATATACTTTTTCATTGCGGCCGTCTCTGGGCCAGACAGAGAATACAGCCTCCCCTTAGGGGGGCAGGTACCAGGACGCAAATCAATAGCACAGTCATACGGTCTGTGAGGGGGTAGCGCAGTAGCGCGTGACTTATTAAATACCTCCTTAAGGTCGTGATAACACTCAGGTACCTTACTAAGAGCAGGGAACACCGTCTCCTGCTCCTCCGGAGAGATGACAGGTGCCACAGTGACCTGAACTGGCTTGGACGGAGGATCAGGATTCCGGACCCCCTCACAACAGGAACCACACCCCTCTCCCCAAGCTTGGACCTCCCCCGTTTGCCAGTTAATACAGGGGTTATGGAAAGATAGCCAGGGGTGACCTAATATAAGAGGGTGAGAGTCAGAACGATAAACATGAAAACTGATTTCCTCAGAGTGACCATCTTTGAACCGGACAGTAACTGGTTGAGTCCGTTGAGTAACTCTACAGATAATGTGATTGTCTAAAGCCCTCGCCTCCAGGGGCTTCAGAACCGGGAGCAGACTGAGGTGGAGCTGCTTAGCTAATTCTTCATCCATCAGATTAGCGTCTGACCCGGAGTCTATCAGGACTGGAAGCTGCAGAGACACAGAACTAGAGCATACACAGACCAAGGGCTGAACACGAGAGGCGCTGGACACACAGAACGTTCTGCTCAAAAGAGAGTCCTCACCTGCCATCGTTCTAGGTTTCACTGGGCAGTTGCTGACTCGGTGCCCCTCCTGACCACAGTATAGGCACAGACCAGCCACCAGACGGCGTTGACGTTCCTCTGCCGACAGACGAGTCCGACCCACTTGCATCGGTTCCACTTTCGAACCCCCGCTGGACTCAGGTACTGGGTGAGGGGGTTCTGAGTGGGGCTTACTCACGGAGGGCTGGCGGTTCCATGATGGTTCTGGCTGCCAAAACACCGACTGGTCAGTAACCCAAATAGCAGCCTCGATGACATCATCCAGTGAATGGAGTTCCTGCCGGAGCGCCATCTCACGACCAACGGTGCGGTTGAGACCGCTCTGGAACGCAGAGATCAAAGACTTCTCGTTCCATTCAGATTCTGCTGCTAGAGAACGAAACTCACTGACATACTGCCTAATGGGGCGATCTCCCTGCCTCAGCCTCATGAGTCTTTGACCGGCCTGTGGTCCACGGATAGGATGGTCATATACCCTTTTTAGCTCAGCCATCAAACCCGAGGCTGACTGAGTGATGGGAGACCCTTGTTCATAGGCTGCGTTGAACAGGCTTAAAGGAGGGCCTTCCAACAGACTAGCAATATATGCAACCTTAGCTAACTCATTAGCAAAACGGCGGGGCTGGGAATCAAAAATGAGCTGGAGTTGTGTACAAAAATTACGGCAAGTATCAGGGTTACCTGTGTACTTAGATGGAGGTGGGATGTTGGGTTCCTCCAAGGTTTTAACGGGTGAGACAGAGTTAATATTCTCGACTGGCGGGACCGGAGCAGAAGCCTGGTTACCAGAATACTGGGAAAACTGAACGGACAGCTGAGTCATCTTATCCATTAGGGAGTGCAAAATCTGTTCATGTCCCCCTAAGCGTTGCCCCTGGGACCGAACTGCCTCCCGGACCTGGTCTAGGTCTGCTGGGTTCATCTTATGGGCCAGTTTGTACTGTAATGGGACTAGTACGAAGGCTGAACCCAAATGCAAGACCAGAATGCAGATGACCAATTGAGAGTGTTTATTAAACACAATCACAGTAGTAAAAACACAGCACAAAATAGTTAACACGTCTGTGAAGGCGTGTGATTCTGGACTCTTCGTCCGGGCTGTGAACGGGGAATATGGATGGTCAGCACGGCCGAGCCGGAGGATTCCCGTCAACACCCCGACTAGGGCAAAACAGAGGATAGTCAAAAAACAAGCCAGGTCATACACAGGAGGGCAATTCAGGAGGCAACGGGACATGAGGGAAAGGCTACTCACGGTCAGGGTCCAGGCGAGGGTCGAAACACAAGGTAACATGTTGGAGGCTGAGGTAATCAGGGAATAGGCAGAATCAGAAGTCGAAGTACGAACCAGGTCAGAACCAGACGAGCAGGCAGACAAGGAACAGGCAGGATCGGTGGTCGGAAGGCAAAACGGGTCAAGAACGGGCAGACAGACTGACAGGTATCCAAAAACGCTGGTAAGTGAGCACACAAAGGTAGAACACAAACTGGCAAAGGAACAGGGGAAAACACAGGGTTTAAATACACAAGAGGGCGGGAAGACAATTGGACACAGGTGGAGATAATCAGGGAGGAGTCAGGTAATCAGGAGCAGGTGAAACAATCAAGGAGGGGAAGTAAAAACACCAGACATGACACAAGAGGGAAACTTAACAAAATAAAACAGGAAATGACAGAGAAAACAGAAAAGACAGACACAGTCTGGGAGCAGACATGACAAACTGGAGTTTCAGAGAAAAAGACGATTGAATTTTTTTCTCCATAAGAGCCCATGTGAAATTTTCCGTAAGTTCCCAGATCCAGAAGAAGATCCTGATCAGCATGTGGACATTATGTTTTGGTCATCTCCCCATCAGGGCTGGACTGTAGAAATTTACACTGGATATCATTTATATTTACTGAGTTATTGCATTGATCCACTTCCTATCTGTTATAATGGGGAAATTTTTCAAAGTGGCACCAAATCCAGAATCAGATCCGGATCCAAATAATTTCTCTAACTTTTGTTGACATTATCATAAAAAGACGCTGTATACCAAGTTTGAAGTCAATTGGAATTGTAGTTTCGGAGAAGAAGACAATTGAAATTTTTGTAATGGACGACGATGATAGACGGATGCCGCATGACGACAATAGCCTACGGCCTGTCAGCTGGTAAGCTAAAGAGGACATAATCAACTACAGAGTAACTTTTTAGTGAGATATAAGAACTTATTTTTAGACAATAGATGTTGAAAATCTTATTTCAAGAAATCTTACCAAGATAATTTTCATTTGTTCCATTGGCGATTTTTGCTTAATTCAAGATTTGTTTTCTTTATTCAAGCTTATTATTATAATTATTATTCATTTTTATTTTAAGTGTGATGAAATATTTTGACTAGAAATAAGAAAAATCTATCTATCTATCTATCTATCTATCTATCTATCTATCTATCTATCTATCTATCTATCTATCTATCTATCTCGCACATATGTATTTCCATATATCAGGTACTGGTTGCATTGATGCCTAATAATCACTCACATCTATGTATTTAGTAAAATGTAGTTGGGGGGGGTCTTGCTGGATGTACCTGCTGTGCCACCTTTCTCATTATGGTTTATCTAGTAATCACCAGGACATGATCCTGGATGTGACACCGTAGAGTTTAGAGTATTTATTATTGAGAGAGTATTTTTAATGCGGCATTAAACCAGAGATCCATAATAAAACAGAAGTGTCTTAACAACCTCATCAATTTGAGCCCATTTTAGGGTCAGTGAGCCTGTTTACACGACTGTAAAAATCCAATGACTGGGAGTAATCGGATAATTATAATTATCAGATCTGATTCATTTATATGCACTTCAGAAATGTGATAATCGAAAACCCTGGTTTTAGACGTTTCAGTCAATTATCAGATTTCTTTTGGAGTACATACGTACAAAGTGATGGTGGATGACTCAAACTTCCTGCTATTGTCTTCCACTCAAGTTTGACTATATATGTAATTTCTGTTTTCTGTGATTTTCAACTTTTTTTACGCATGCGCAGACGTAAAAGAACAAAATAAATCAGATTAACCTGTATACATGCAGGAGACATCAGAGTATCGGGGAGGAATCCAGGTGTGTTAATCAGATTTCTCATAATCTCATAATATAAAACATATCAGATCATGCTGTTTATATGATCATTTGAATAATCTGATAAATCCAGAAATTGGATAATGATCGGCGTATTAGTGCATGTAAACTGGCTCAGTGTTACATTTGATCCATGTTAAACTTGGTTAGTTTAGGTCAGGAGTGTCAAACTCTTATTAGTTCAGGGGCCACATACAGCCCAAAATGACCTGAAGTGGGCCGGATGATTAAAATAATAACATAAGAATATACGAATAATATCAATTCCAAAATTTGTATGTCTACCGTCTATGTTTTAGAGTCGAAAAAAGTAAAATTATGTTATCAAAATGTTTACATCTACAAACTATCCTTTAAAAAAGATGTGAAAAACATGAACAACCATGAACAAAATGAAATTTATTAAGAAAATAAAGTGCAATTTTAACAATTTATGCCATTATTTGGCCTCAGCTTCTCATTTTCACATGTTCATTACACAGTGGATCTACAAATACACAAAACATTTAATAACAGACAGAATATTGTTACAACTACACTTAATTCTCTTAAGACATTTCAGATTGTTCATATTTGTTCAGGTTGTTCACATTTTTTGTAAAAGGCTAGTCTGTAAATATAAATTTTTTTGTGTAATTTCACTTTTTTTACAATAAAAAAAAAGAGGAAAATTTGTGGTTTTCATTATTTATAGTTTATTATGATAGTATTTTACTGGTCTGACCCACTTTAGAATGAATTAACCTATAATTGTTTTAACATCTTTGATTGTGAATTTCTTCAGTGTAAGTTTTGTGTTTCACTAATTCATTCCGCAGGCCGGACTGGACCCTTTGGTGGGCCGGATTTGGCCCCCGGGCCGCACGTTTGACACCCCTGGTTTAGGCTGTTTCATGTTAACCCTTTATAAGGCACACATAGAAATACTCTGAAATTCTAAATATCAACCTTGGTGTGTTTTTGGAGGACATAACAAGACTTTGCCAACAAATTTTCAACATTTTTTATTGTTATGTAGAAAATCAAGGTCAATGAAGTTACCGTATTCGGTTCCTTATGTATAAGTAGCAAAAAAAATAAAGAAAAAATACAAGAAAAACACATGTAAGGTGCTAGAAACATGTATTTTAGAACATTAGACCAACATAAGTGCTGATCCAGACCCCTGTCCACATCCACATTCTCCCTTTGAACATCATTCCTTACATTAGTACCATTACTTCCTGGTACCGAACAAAGCAGGTCCACTCACTGTTCATGCAGAGGTGGACCTTACAGACCCTGGAGACCACATTGGACCTGAGATTGTTGACTCACTGTCCTCACTGGAACTGTTGCTGTCACTGTCTTGAAATATATATGGAAATTGCCAAAAATAGTCACTTACCTGATAAAGGGTTAAATGCAGTAACTAGAAGATAGACTTAGACTTTATTCGTCCCAGAAGGGAGATTTGTTTCCACTTGACTGTACACACATCGACATCAAATAGAAAAGAAAAACAGACAGAAGAGGCAGACATATCACATATGTCTGCTTCTTCTGACAAATATGAGAAGATGCTCCTTTTCAAATCCATCATATTGACCTAAATCTAAACCCTATCCCTAATCCTAGAGTGGATGTTTGTATGTAAAAGGTAATGAAAAACACAATAAAAATGACCCCGTAAAATGTTTGAGACCAGTGGTCATATAACAAAGTCTAAAACTGTTGCTGAGCAAGTGGTTCCAGGCACAACAAACCCCGCCCCTCGCATGTATCGTAGCTTCTTTTGGCATCGATCCAGGTGATGTCATCATGTCTATGCATGTGTTGATGTCAGCATATCAGTCCCCTCTATATACAGGGTGGGGAAGCAAAATTTACAGTGAACATTTAGTTGTTTTTTCTCAGCAGGCACAATGTCAATTGTTTTGAAACCAAACATATATTGATGTCATAATCATACCTAACACTATTATCCATACCTTTTCAGAAACTTTTGCCCATATGAGTAATCAGGAAAGCAAACGTCAAAGAGTGTGTGATTTGCTGAATGCACTCGTCACACCAAAGGAGATTTCAAAAATACTTGGAGTGTCCATAAAGACTGTTTATAATGGAAAGAAGAGAATGACTATGAGCAAAACTATTACGAGAAAGTCTGGAAGATACTATTAAAGAAGTGGGAGAAGTTGTCACCTGAATATTTGAGGAACACTTGCGCAAGTTTCAGGAAGCGTGTGAAGGCAGTTATTGAGAAAGAAGGAGGACACATAGAATAAAAACATTTTCTAGTATGTAAATTTTCTTGTGGCAAATAAATTCTCATGACTTTCACTATAAACTAATTGGTCATACACTGTCTTTCAATCACTGCCTCAAAATATTGTAAATTTTGCTTCCCCACCCTGTATGTGCCAAGTTTGAAGTAAATTGAAACAAAATTGATGTTTTTATTAGGGATGCACCGATACCGATACAATTATCGGTCATCGGCTCCGATACTCAGTGTGTGTACTCGTACTCGTACTCGTAAAGGTAATCTGATACAAATGCACTGATATCACTTACAGCCATGTAACATTCACAGTTCAGTGCAGCAGGTACGAGGAGGAGGAATAATGTGTGGGGAGTGTGAAGAGTGTGGAGATTTAACCAAATAAATGATGGTGATAAAAGTAACGCTGACTGCAAGTAACGTTACAGACACAGACAGATACAGATGGAGCGTTCTGTCCGTCCTCTGCGTACATCCCGTCTGTTTTCCAGGTCCTGGAGGATGCGTACCCCGACAGAGAATACCAGCAGGAGTACGGAGCAGTGCAGACCCCCGTCAGCAGAAGTGAAAACCAAACTTATCACTCATTTCTCTTTCTCTTCCTGCTGAAGCTAAGCTGTTAAACCTTACCAGTGAAAACGCTGCAATATTAGTATCACAGTAGTGTTGTCTCTGTCGTCTCCATGTTTGTTATTTCTGACTTTCTTCTTCTTCTTCTCAAAAAACTTTACTCTTCTTCGTGGTATTTGTCCAGTATGGTTAATTCAGAGCGGCACCCCCCGGTGGATTAATTAAGAAACGCTCATTCTAACACATTAACTGTCAGTAGCTGCACTTTGTTCCAGTCAGACTAATGACAACGACAATAAAGCACATTTACAAAAGGAACTAAGAACTGGAATGGGATTATTAAGTACTCGTATTGATACTCGGTATCGGCAAGTACTCAGATGTGAGTACTCGCACTCGGTCTGGAAAAACATGATATCAGTGCATCCCTAGTTTTTATGGACATCTGAAATTTTGCCCATAAGTAAATGTGAGAATTTATTTTTTTATTCCTAAAAAATGTTAACTTTGACCTACTTTACCCAAAATGTAACCACATCTATTCTGGATCACTGGCAATCTATAAACCCTATTTGGTATGAATTCAACCAACAGATTTGCTGCTACAGACATGTGAAATTTCAGCCATTATGAGTAAATGGGGGGGTTGAAAAATTCATAAAAAATTTTAACTTTGACCTTCTTTTTCCAAAATGTAACTACATCTATTCTGGGTCACTGGCAATTTATAAACCCATTTTGGTATGAATTCAACCTGTATTTTTGCTGCTACAGACTTGTGAAATTTTGCCCATTATAAGTAAATGAATAGAATAGAATAGAATGCTCTTTATTGTCATTATACATTGTACAACGAAATTGGGGGAGCTTCTTCATATCAGTGCAACAAATATTAAAAGAGACAAAGTAGAAATAGTGCAATCGAAAAAATATGATAAAATAAAAGTGCAAAATGCTCTATATACAAATGTACAATAAGGCGTCTGAGATAGAGGTATTAAGAAATGTAAAGATTATAAGGGTATGAATATGAGGAGTGAGGAGTTATTGCACGTTGACAAAGAATAAATAATTAATGAAGAATGAAAGAATGAAAAATGAACAAAAAAAAGAAAAGATTTTAAGATTTCTCAAAAAAAGTGAACTTTGACTGACTTTTCCCAAAATGTAACCACATCTATTCTGGATCACTGGGAACCTATAAACCCAATTTGGTATGAATTCAACCAAAAGTTTTGCTGCTAGAGTGTCCACAAACAAACAAACAAACCAACCAAACCAAAAACAATACCCCTTGCCTCCTCTTCGGGGCTGGGGGCTGGGGGGTAAAAATGCTTTTCTCTATGCCTCAGACAATTGACATTTCCACATGTTTGACTGAATTCACTTCTTTGTCTATAGAAAACATTGCGATGCTGGACCATGGATTCCTTTCCCTGTTGTTGTGGTCTTCCCTCTGCAGGTTCTTTGACCGCCTCACTCACTTGAACCTGCGGATTTGTAATTCAATCTCTCTCTGGGATTGTTTCTGAACCTCATCCATTTTTTATGGCCTACATCGCAGCACGCCGTACATCATGCAAAATTTACATTTGGACTGGAGACTACGCAGTTTGTCTGGAGTTTCATATAAACACTTTTGTAACAAACTCCAAACCTGCAACATTTAGTGCATGCCTGGGCTATAGACGGAGGCTGTGATGTCCTGTTGAGACTTCTGCACTGGCTGGTGTGACCTACATCTAATGGAGCTCATTCAGTGGGTTGGGTTCCACTGGTGTATCCCACTGCATGCGTTTCCACACTCAGACAGCGAGTTATATGAAGCAGGAATATTTGAACAAGACTGGAGGAAAACAGAACACCAGGTACATATAAAGTGTGTGTCGGCAGAGCTGGTTTTACGTCAGTGATACGACTATTTCTCCAACACTATAAGACAAAGGAAAAGTGGAAGCAGTGCTAATATAAAACACACAGGCTTATATTAAACACACACAGATAATATGGTTTTCTATCGCAGATGATTGCACAGAAGAGGAAGAAGTGGAAAATAAGGCCTTGGCAACAGCATGAGACTCATGGGCAGAAGGAAAAATATAAAAAGTTGGAATTTGGCAGATGTTGGCGGTACTGCACTGACAATTCACAACGAATACAACAACATTCAGCCTCTAAAAGAACCAGGAACTGAAATCAGCACCTCTGAAAGCCGGGACAACATGATCACCTTGATGAAGATGCAACAGTTATGTAATCCCAGTGCAGGTTTTGGTGTGTACGTTTTCAGGTACTTGTACTCAAGAGTATCCACTATACTACAATTTACACTTACTCTACATGTTAACCCAAATATCTGCATTTTCTACTCCTTCCATTTTTAAAACCTGCCTGTGTTAACGCATTTAGAGGAGAATTATCACTTTGTTTTGTGTTATTGAACAACTTCTGACATCAAAATTGACTTCAACTGAGATACCCACTGGTGCGTATCACAAATGAAATGTAATAAAACGAAAATTAAATGACAACAAAACAAGGGAAATAATGTAAAAGACACAGACAAAAACAATGAAAAGATGCTATGAGAGATGAAGATAAAATATATGAGGCAATAATTGTGTTCATGATTATTTATCTATTCTTCTGTTGTTATTTATTATTTATTTATTCATTATTTATTTACTACCCCTGTAACAACATAATAAATATGCAGTTTCCTGTAATACACATCTCCTGTTTACATTCTGTCATATTTTATCTGCGCTTTATCACTTTATCCATACAGTCACAGTTTACATCCTATATGGAAAATTCTGTGTTTTACATAATACTGTACACAGTTTTGTTATTTATTGCACGTAGTTGGACTTATAAGTTGCATATATATACATATATATTATTTTAAACTTTTTTTTTTTTTTTTTTAGTTTTTTGCTTGTCTTAAAGTGTTTTGTTAGTACACTGCTCATACATGGGTTTAAAACAAAGTAATAATAGTTTTTGATTTTTCATTATAGTTTAGTTTTATTAGTTTTGACTCTTTTTTTCTCTAATTCAGTTAGTTTTAATTAGTTTTTAGAGCAGATTTGCTAGTTTTTATTAGTTTTCATTTTTTTTTGCAAATGCCTAGTTTTAGTTTAGTTTTTTCATATCTTTTATCATATATATATATATATATATATATATATATACATACATACATACATATATATATATATATATATATATATATATATATATACATATACATATATATATATATATATATATATATATATATATATATATGTATGTATATTAGGCCTGTAACGGTACACGTACCGAACCGAACCGTTTCGGTACACACCTGTTCGGTTCGGCGCACAGCTGTACCGAAACGGCACAGTATGTTGACAAAAAGAAAAAGGAACGAAAGATGTCGTTTAATGCGGAACTTTAAATTCGCGCAAGTTTCACACGGACATATTAAAGGACACGCACATTGACCCAAAATACCAAATAGCAGCTGATATAAGGTTAAAAAAAAAAAAAAAAAATGATGTGAACCTGGAAGGAAGAGACTGAAGACCCTCCACCATCATTACAGTCCAGTTTGGATCACTTCAGGTCCCGGTGAAAGACAACAACGAGGAAAGAGACGTCGATAAGACGGACGTTGTTTGGCCCCTAGGAACTACGGTAGTTCTAAAACACACTAGCTCTCTCTCTCTCTCTCTCTCTCTCTCTCTCTCTCTCTCTCTCTCTCTCTCTCTCTCTCTCTCATGCACGCTGTATAACAGAGGAATAAAACTCGGAGTTGGCCACTGACAGTATGTAAAAATAAAGTTTCACTTTCGTTTCACGCCAGCGTTAGTTACGTTAGTTATGGACCGGACCGCACCCCCCCACCCCCCGGCTCCGACCAAAAAAAACAAAACAAAAAAACAACAAACAAACCATCCCCCAGACAAATCGTACGTTCCATGCGCGCGCGCACACTCAAACACACACACACACACACACAAGTACACACAGTGTCCTAAACAGTTTATTCTCTGTCCTAAAATAAATAATTTGGTTCAGTTTGTTGTCAATGTTGCTCTTCAGTTTGTTTAAACAGAATACCAGTTTACCCTCCTGTTAATGTTGCACTTCATGCAGAATTTTTTTGCTGATATTTTTCTGCAGAATGTGAACTAACAGAACTGTGATTAGATTTTTGTTGTTTGTTCAAAACTACCTGTCAGAGAAAAGTGCAATACAAATGTTTAAAGTACATTTAGTCATATTAATAATTTATTTTATTTTCTATTTGATTTATAGCAGCAGAATTATATTATTCCTGTTTTTCTATATTCTATTGTGTCCAAAAATTGGGGGAAAAATGTTAAAAAATTCATAAATGTATTAAAGACATTTTGAGGGGTTTTCTTTCTTCCCGTACCGAACCGAAAAAAAACCGAACCGTGGCTTTGAAAACCGAAAACGTACCGAACCGAAAATTTTGTGTACCGTTACAGGCCTAATATATATATATATATATATATATATATATATATATATATATATATATATATATATATATATATATATATATATATATACTGCAAGTACATAAGTAAATTTTATTTATAGAGCTCTTTTCACAGACAGAGTCACAAAGTGCTTTATCAAATCAAAATCAAATCAAATTTACAGAATTTATTTATTTATTTATTTATTTATTTATTTATTTATTTATTTCTCTTCTCTTATATATAGATAGATGGCTTTACCATCATCACGACACATCCAAAATAGTGTACTTGAACAACATTTTGTTGCATGACTCTTGAACACAGTATAAAAAATAAATACAGTGGTCAAATCCTTATTCTCAATATATAAAAAGTGCTGTGTGCATTCTATTAAAAAAATTAAAAGTGTAAAATTTGTTTTAAAGTGTATAAAATAGTTCTAGCAGCTGATTTAAGTGTCTTTAATTCCCCTGTGGGTGTTTGGTTTCATGATCTGACCTGACATGACACCCCCCCCACCCTCCGGCTGCAGTAGCAACTCAGTTTCACATGAAAGTAGTGCATTACAACACAATGACATGTAACTGTGTTTATAAGTATACTGATAGCAGGATTCATTCTTCATTATTGAAAAAGTGTCCAGATAAATATAACAATAACGTCAGCATTGTAATATAGTCCAATAGACAGCACTTCTGAAGTGTTGTAACTATAAATTTGAATAACTTCACAGCATTTCAACCTATTTTAAGGGATTTTACATAAGTTAATTGCACTATTAATTCAAGAAGTCCAACCTCATGCATCTAAAAAGAAGAAATCCATCAAAGGAAAAAAACCCATTGTAAGCTTTTCTTACCATTACTTTTTTTTTTTCATTTAAAACCAAAGCCCCATCACCTCACTGCAGTGCCTCTTAGTGTGTGTGTGTGTGTGTGTGTGTGTGTGTGTGTGTACAGCAGTGGAATACATAAGCAGTAGAAATCTGAGTTCAGTCAGTGCCACCGCGCCCAGTTTGTGCCAATCCGAGCTAAATGCGAGACCTTTAATACCCCGATTTGATTCACATCAAACAAGTCCGAGTAGAAACTTTGTACATCTCAGAAGGAGGGAGAAAAAAAAAAAAAAAAAAGGAACTTTATTTTACATCATCATTTAGAGCCCAGTCCCAGGCTGCTGACCCACAGCAGTTCAGCCTGCATGCGTAAACAACACGAAGCTTCCAACTGTTTAATTCACTACCAGGGTCTATTAAAGCGATGAACCCTGCTATTTAACACACACACACCCAGCTTTTAATGTCTCTGTCTTTCATGACTTCTCTCTGTTGAAATATTCCCGCTTCCCCATGCATATATTCATATTTCCTCTCACACACACACTCCCTTTCCTCTCTCTTCCAAACCTCCCTCATGTTACAGCTCTTTCTTTTCCAGACTCTTGCACACAAACACACACAAACACACACAAACACACACATACTCCTCAGTTTCTTGCAAGGGTGGCTGGGCCAGATAGGACTTAATTTGTCCTGCCTCTAGATGAAAACATATGCTACGCCTCCCCTTTGTAAACAGACTGGGCAATAGAGTAGAAAGAAGAACTTAAGCTTCAGAAAGACAGACTACGGACGCCAGTATTGAATACCAACCGAGATTACAAAGCCGCAATACGAGGGCTGAATGTAAAAGGTTACTGTATACAGCAGCTGAATATAAGAGCGGATATTAGAGGAAGAGGAAGAGGGTGTGTATATATCACCAAGACGGAGAGGGAGAGTGAATGAAGTTTCATGGGGCGGGAGATGGAGTGAGGCAGCAGGAGATAGCAGGGATTACAGAATTTGCATTTAGTTATGCATTTATTACCACGACGACAGAGAGCAGAGAGATCAATTGGGGTGAGGTAGTGCATTGTTTATGACTGGTTCTGTGCAACAGTCAGTACAAAAGGGACAGAGAAAAGGCTGGAAAAGCTGACAGTTTCTGTAATGTTAGAGAGCCCACATACACTGTAGACCTGCAGACAAATATAGTGGCTTCTCTAGAGTATATACTGTGTGTTTTCGTTAAATTGAGAATTTATGAGGAAACCACGTGTACTTAGAAAACTTTTCCGAACTTTTTGCAGATCACACATGCGTGGGCTTTGTTCAGACTGTAGGCAAATGTGACCCAAATCTGCACAGCAAAAATTGGAGAGTTGAATCAAGTCCCATAGAGTTGATTTTAACTCTTTTTCAGAGTTTATATATGTCCACACTTAACAGAGTTGGGTTTTTTTTGTTTGTTTTTTTCTTTAATGGGCTCAGCTGGCTGACAGGCAGCTGTCTGTACCGATAAGGCAGCAGCTGTACTCCCAGTCATCATTGCCCATTTTTCTGACACCTTTGCTTGTGTATCCTTTTTTATTTGGACATTTTACCAGGGAGTATCTCACACTACTTTTTTTTTGTTTTTTTCCTACTTGTCTTGTCCAGCGTCCTAACAGCAGAATGGTAGTCTGGTTCATTTTGGTGCTGAACAAATTTGCTTTGCCAAGGGTCACTTCATAAAGTATATGAAGCACCCTTTGATATTCTACTGTGTTTATAAGTTTTGTTGAACCACATTTCGATGCCGGACCTGACATGGGAGGGGGAGGTAGAAGAAGGGGAGAGAACAAGAGAAAAGAAGGTGGTGAAGACCCTCACAAGAAAGTATCAACAATACAAACAGTAACAACCATGGAGACAATTACAATGGTAATAATAACTATAACCAGAACTGAGTAAACAGAGTTAAATTAACATTGTCATTGGAGTTAATTATTTAACACTATGCCAGAGTTGCCTTTTTAACTCAGAAACCTGAGTTAACTTAACACTGACTGATTTAACTACCAACACTCACAAGAGTTCATAATTGGTAAATGGACTGAACTTGTATAGCGCATTTTCTACACTTTCATGGTGCCCAAACCACTTTACAATTCCTCGCATACACACACACACACACACACACACACCAGCAGGTGACTTTGACGTGTGGACAGTTGGAGCCAGGATTCGAACCGCCGACCCTTTGGTCATTGGACGACCCGCTCTACCATCATAATCTCACCAACCTGGGTTAAATTAACCCATATGGATTTATTATTTACACTGTCAGAGTTTCTCCTTTAACTCAAACAGAGTTAAATTAACACCATGAAAGTAACAAAAATAACACTCATTTTACTTAATTTTCACTCTGGACATAGTTTTAATTTTAATCATAAAAAAAGTGAATCCATTAAAAATGAGTTAAAATTCGATGTGAACAGGATGATTCAGAGAAAGCGGATGCATTTTTTTTTTTTTAGAAAATTTATGTTTCCTCTTTTTTCTCTCTGACAGTGACAGTCTGATAGAAATTGCACAGGTTCACCTGGTTTGAAATGCAGGGGCCAGGCAAATTAACACTGGAGAGACGCAAAACAGCACTTCTCCTGAGTTCATTTCCACAGGCTTGACTAACTCTTTTCATTAACCCCAACTCTGAGTGACATTTAACTCACAGTGAGTTAAAACTACACTTTGAGAGTGAAAATTGACTTTCAAATGTTTAACCCTGAAATTTCAACTCTCCAATTTTTGCTGTGTGATTTTTTTTGCCCATATGTGACCTGTATCCAATCTGTTAAAGACAGTTTGAACAGCAAACATCTGACCCAGGCCGCTTCCATATGTGGTAGGGATGCACTGATACCAAATCTATTATCAGGTATCAGGTCCGATACTCAGCGTGCGTACTCATACTCATACTTGTAAAAGTACTCCGATGCAATTGCACTGATACCACTTACGGCAGCGTGACATTCACAGTTAAGTGCAGCAGGTACACAGTGGAGGAGTAATGTCAGCAGTCTGGAGATTTTTCAAAATAAAAGACTGTGACAAAAGTAATGGTGCTACACAGACGGACACGGACGAAGTGTTCTGTCCGTCCTCTGCGTACATTCCATCCATTTTCCAGGTGCTCGCTGATGCGTACCTTCTATTTACACCCCAGTGAATTCATGTTACTGATTTGACTTCTTCCCTGGAGTCTCTGTGCTTTATGGCCTCACAGGTTTTCCTTGGATCATCACAGGTTATCCCAGGATCATCTCTGGACCTGCTGCTGTGCTCCTGCCTCTCTCCACCTTCATCGTCATCACTCACTTATCCATATAGTTATGGTAGTGTTTATTATACAGTTCCATAGATGTTCTAGTTCAGTTATCTGTGTATCAACTGCATCCATATATGTCCCTCTACTTCCCCCCTTCTCCCCCTCTCCCCCAGTTTTTCTCTATCTCTATCGCTTTCTCTTTTCTCCTCCTTTACTCTCTCTCTTTAACCTCAGCTGGTCAAGGCAGACAGCCATCCTCCAGGAGTCTGGGTCTGCTCCAGGTTTCTGCTGTTAAAGGGAAAATTTTTCCTCACCACTGTCACCAGTCACTAGTGTTTGCTCCTGGAGGGTTCTGTTGGGTTTCTGTAAATTGGCTTAGAGTCTGGTTTTGACCAACTCTATATGAAAAGTGTCATGAGATAACTTTTGTTATGATTTGGCGCTATATAAATAAAATTTGATTGATCGATTGATTGACAGAGAATACCACTGGAACCGTGGAGGTAGAGGATCTGTTTGGAGAGCAACTGTGTGAGTTAAAGAAAAACTACTTACATATTTATGACAACTACCCTCATCAATATCAACGTTAGTATCACATTAGTGTTACCTCTGTCGTCTCCATGTTTATTATTACTGACTTTTTCTTCTTCTTCTCAAAAAACTTTACTTTTCTTTGCGGTATTTGTCCAGTATGGTTAATTAAGAGCGGCGCCCCCTGGTGGATTAATTGCGAAACGCTTAGTCCAACGCATTAAATGTCAGTAGCAGCACTTTGTTACTTTTGAAAATGTGCTTTATTGTCATTGTCATTAGTCTGACTGTAAGACAGAACTGTAATGGTATTATTCAGTACTCATATCGGTACTCGGTATCGGCAAGTACTCAGTGTAAGTACTTGTACTTGTACTCAGTCTGGAAAAAAGTGGTATCGGTGCCACCTAATATGTGGTCCTTCCTATCTGATATTTTGCAATGCGACTTTAGTCTGAACAGCCAGGTCGCATTTATTTGACCTTCACATTATCAAAATGTGACAAATGTTACAATTCTGCATCCCAGGAGGAGGAGCAGTGCGAAAAATATATTTACGTCTGTATACACAGTGCGTGCCTGCAAGGTCACATATTACGTCAGGACCTCTTTTGCACATGTGAGTCACTTCAGGGTCAAATTCAATTCATACTCAAAACTGACAGAAGTCGCATTTAATATGAAACATGAATGAGCACATAAAAAGAAATCTGAACTGTGCATTAAGACCTACTGTCTGAATTTAGCCTTGGTTACAGTATGAGTCCTAAATGTGCTTCACATCCACCTGTCAGTGGTCAGATCATGGATCCACTGGGTTTTGGTCTCTTCTTTGTCATTGTTGAGTTGTTAAAGTATACCTATACTGGTCATGCTTACATTAATTTTGCTTTGTGTATTACTTATAAGCAAGAGAGGCGCAAATCCATTAAGAAAAAAAAAAATGCACCACTTTGGACCTTTTTATTATGTCAATTAAATGCAGGGCCAGTACCTATGGGGAGCAGCCATTGGCAGCCGGAAGTGACGTACCATTGTTAATTCCAAGTGATCAATGCAAGTAAACAAGCAGCAGTCAGTGAGCTATATTGAGTGGAAAGCAAGCGTTGGCACATGTTTGTGCAGCTGTAAGATTTGCTCTCCAGTATTGTCCTAGGGACGCGACCCAGCACTGGCCGATAATAATAACACTGGGTTACAAAAAAATGTTTTTCGCAAGTTGTCTAGATTTTTTCAACTGAATTAGGACCATTTTGCACCGCTAAATCCAAAAATGACATCTGTTTTTCTCAATCAGGTCAGGTTTTTTTTTTGTTAATTTGATTTTGAAAAATTTAATCTTCTCACAAAATATAATAATTAATACCAAAATAAGATTGGTAAGCACACTTTATGAAACTTGTGACTTGATTCCTGTTAGGTACAATGGTGTATTCACCGCAGATGTAGCAGAACACGTCAGGCTTATTTTTGCAAGATCTTCTAGTCGAAGCCATTTCATTCACCTGTAATATTAAAAAAAAAAAACATTAATCATAAATTGGCAAAAGTAAAATCTTCAGAACTCGTTTATTGCAAGAAATATGAAAGAATTTTGTATCATATGATGTGAAAATGCCCATAAATGTAAGCAAAAATGTTAAAAAGCCAATATGTAGCATAGTTTAGAAAGTTGACCTGACTGAGCAAAATGAATGTGATTTTTGGATTCAGCACACCAAAATTATCCTAAATCAGCTCAAAAAACTTAAACAATAAATTTGTTGTTGACCAGTGTAATAATCTTAGACTTAGAGGTGTCTGCTGCACGGGGTCAGTGACAATTTTATCACAGCCCAGGTAATTGGACAATACAACAATTTTCCGATGTTCGAACAGCCCATGAAGGGGGCAGCATGTCACTGACCATGACTGACTGACGGAACAGTGACTAATGCCGGCTCGACTCGGGTACCAGATACTATTCCTGGAGACCATTTCCATTACAGGATACTACCGACTTTAGAGTACCCGGATGTCATAGTGACATGATGTGTAACTTCCGTGACATCTCCTCAGAGTTGCTGATAAACTTACTTGTTTCATGTTGTCCTGTCAAGCTCACGCTGAATTTTTTTGTCTGCCACCAAGGACAGAAATGTCTGAACCTCCTCGACCGACCATAGTGTAGTTTTGCAGGCTGTCATCATGTTGATTAACCCACCGGTATATTAACTGTGAACTTCCGAATATGTTTTTTTTTAAATTGCTGGTTACACATTGATGACGCAATGATGCAAAGACCACTCTCTGACCAATCAGTAGTCTACAGCAGGGGTGTCAAACTCATTTTGGTTCAGGGGCCATATTTAGCCCAATTTGATCTCAAGCGGGCCAGACCAGCAAAATAATGACTTAATAACCTATGAATAATGACAAATCCAAGGTTTTCTTTTTGTTTTAGTACAAAAAAAAATCCCCAATTACATATGAAAATATTTACATTTTACAAAAAAGATGTGAAATACCTGAAAAAACAGAAATTTTATTTGAAAAATTAGTACAATTTTAACAATATTATGCCTCAACTTATTATGTATACATGTACGTTACACACAATGTTATATAAACATTTGGTAACAGGCAGAATATTGTTAAAATTTTGGAGTTTGAAAGAAAAATTTGAACAATTTCTCCAATATTCCATCTCTTATTATTAACACAACTACAGATCACAGTGGATCCATAAATGTACAAAACATTTAGTAACAGGCAGAATATTGTTAAAATTGCACATTTCAGGTTGTTCATCTTTGTTTTTATTTATGCATTCATTTACATTTTATTGTGAAAGAATAGTTTTGTAAATGTAGATATTTTCACAGTGTAATGTTATTTTTCACAATTTTTTTCCATGTAATTTTTCACAAAGAAAATGTGTTGTTGTCATTATTTATGGGTTTATTGTGTTGTTATTTTTACTGGAGATCACATTGGTCTGTATGTGGAACCTGAACCAAAATGATTTGGACAACCTTGACTGTTCAGGTTAATTTTTGCACTTTCATCCTGCGGGCCGGAATGAAACCTTTGGCGGGCCAGATTTGGCCCCCGGGCCGCATGTTTGACACCTGTGGTCTACAGTATTTACATGTCACGTTTTAGTATCTCTTCCCCCATTTTGGAACCTTGCCGAGCAGATACCAAAACACTAATACCAGGTACCAGATTCCAGGTCCTTTTACGTAATTGAAATGCAAAAAAGGCCGAGTCGAGTCGAACTGGTACCACATGGTGGAAACGTGGTATGAGTACTTGACAATGGGCTATGATGAAAATAGCTGGAACTGCTCCTATTGTATGTGATTTTTTAAATAGCTAGCAATGAAAATTCACTACGGGCACCCTTTAAATAGCACATGTACCAAAAAAGGTAAAAAAAAAAAAAAAAAATCTGGCTACCGTATTGTTGCTATCCAGCTCACTGAAGTACTGGTCAAGCTGCATGTTTGGACTGGCACGTCACATGCTTTACCAGCCGTCTGCACCTTCACATTCAACACAAAAGATGCAAAGACTATGTACTGTGGTGGCGTCAATGTCTTTAAAACATATAAATAGGAATAAAAGGGAAATAGATGGGAATGAGTGGAAACACTAATGAGCTTTAGCAGCTTGAATGACAGTAGCAGAAACATTAGTCATCGACAAATCTAAATGTAATGTTGGATTGAAACACTGTTAAGACAGGTTCAAGGAAATGACTATGAGGGATATTGTTCTGATAAATTTGTCAATGTGAGGTCTTAAATTTGATTTTTTTTTAAAAACCCTTAAAAATAAATCTGGCTTCCTCAAATCCACTGATACCATATTTTCAGGGAAAAAAAAACAACCTTTCATGCTTGGCCAACATTCATTTTAAATGTTCATAATTACATCTATGTTAGTGTAATTACAGTATTTTACAGAGAGAATTACTCTAATCTGTGGGTCAGTAGCATTAATGTTACCAGTACAGTTTGTTAAATTAGTGGGTTTATTTAAGTCCATTCATAAACAACACTTCACTGTCTGTATCCACTGCACTCTTGTTGCTTTTGAGGAAATAATGGTGATGAATTACTCGTCAAGTTCATCACCTCTGAGCTCCGACATATGGTGAGTCTGACTTACACATAATTATGCTAATGTAAATATGTTTTTGATTCATTATAAAACACAGACAGGACAAAACAGGCCTCCAGAGTCTATGTGATTAATGTAAACACTGCAGTATATAAACTAGGGATGCACCGATACCACTTTTTTCCAGACAGAGTATGAGTACGAGTACTTACATTTGAGTACTTGCCGATACCGAGTACCGATACGAGTACTTAATAATCCCATTCCAGTTCTTAGTTCCTTTTGTAAATGTGCTTTATTGTCGTTGTCATTAGTCTGACTGGAACAAAGTGCTGCTACTGACATTTAATGTGTTGGAATGAGCGTTTGTCAATTAATCCACCAGGGGGCGCCGCTCTGAATTAACCATACTGGACAAATACCACAAAGAAGAGTGAAGTTCTTTGAGAAGAAGAAAGTCAGTAATAACAAACATGGAGATGACAGAGGTAACACTAATGTGATACTAATATTGCAGCGTTTTCGCTTCAGCAGGTAGAGAAAAGAGAAATGAGTGATAAGTTTCATTTTCACTTCCGCTGGTGGCAGTCCGCACCGCTCTGTACCCCTCTCCATCTGGGTACACATCTGCCATCACCTGGAAAACGGATGGAATGTACGCAGAGGACGGACAGAACACTGCGTCCGTATCTGTCTGTCTTTAACGTTACTTGCAGTCTTACTTTTATCACCGTCATTTATTTTGAAAAATCTCCACACTCTTTGCACTCTTCACACATTATTCCACCACCGCGTACCTGCTGCACTGAACTGTGAATGTCACACGGCCGTAAGTCGTATCGGTGTTTTTGTATCAGATTACTTTTACGAGTACAAATACGAGTACACACACTGAGTATCGGAGCTGATACCCGATACTCGTATTGGAATCAGTGCATCCCTAAAATAAACAAAATATAAATATTGTCAATAATGTAATAATGTTGGTTCTGAATTATGTAAAAATGCAGATTTTGTAGTCAGATAACAAGAAACAGCTACGATATCCAGACTAAGCCTCCAGAAAACAGAGAAAAGTACAGAAAAATGTACAGATCTACTATAACTTTATATTATACTACATTATATTCTACATTTCTTGTATTAATACATATACTGAACAAAAAAAGAAACGCAAGTTTTGGTCGTTAATTTAGGCAAGAGTTCAGCTGTCCTGTTGAGTTGTCAGCTGAGATACACATTACAATAAGTGAGTTGTAACCATTGGAGCGTGTGTTTGCAGGCAAACACGACCACGAGTGGTGTTGAGCACGTGTACAAAGTATCGGAGGTGCGGTACGTTTTGAGTGCTATAGTAGTGGGAGCAACAAATGGGAGTGGCAATTCCCTTTGTTTATCTGGGGGCTATAAAAAGAAATGGTAAGATTCAAAAGTTACTGCATTACCACGATGCCTCGCCTTAACGATAAGCCATTGGTATGCTTGATGCTGGTTTAACGGCTCGCAACGTTGCCAGACGTCTGCAAGTGCACGAGTCCACCGTCAGTAGGCTGAGGACACGATTCCGTGACACAGGGACCACTCGGGACAGACCAAGATCCGGAAGACCTCGTGTGACCACCCGTAATCAGGATCGCCATATTCGCTTGGCCCATCGCCGTGGCCGTCAACTCAGTGCTACAAGGACAGCAAGAGAGACCCACTGTAAATTTCACAGCTGGATATAAATATCTCATATGAAACCAATATTCATAATAAAACTCTCATATAAACCAATACCGAAACAAACTTGCGTTTCTTTTGTTGTTCAGTATATATTAACTTAATTTTGTTCAGTGTGTGTCCAGTGAGCAGCTATTTATTGTATCATTATAGTCTGGAGGGAAAATGCTTTTTGGGCTGCAGTACAATGAGTGTCCACCAGGGTAAATGAGGTGAGATTTGTTGGGGGGTGGGGGAGGTCAGCCCCCCAGTGTAAATCTGCCCAGTGTAGCCAGACTGATGAATTTAAGGCCCATTTGTGTGATTACGAATATGTTTGTGTGTATCAAAGTTGTTTTGTGCTGTTTTGGGATCAGTCTGGCAGTTTTCAAGCATATAAATATTTTATAGGCTGCACGCTCAGGGTGGAGATAGAAAGGATGGACATCAGGTTAGTTTATTTTTCTCCCTGACAGCTGTTGAGGAGGTTTGACTCATCTGTGGAGCAGACTTTACATAGTTGTACAAAGTTATGCACAGATGTTCAACGACGTTTATCAGCAGCCTGTCCATGTTCCGACTGACTGCCTGATGTGCAGGAAGATCACACATACACACAGGCTTTTGTGGAGTAAAATCTAATCTATAGAGTATGTAGATAATTACGTTGTTTGCTAAATCATTAAACTAGTTCAGATCCACACTGTTGAAGTACATTCGGTGTGTGTTGGAGCTTGTGCAAAGATCACAGAGCTTAGATGTGAATGCATTATATCATCATTTTTCAGCTGCTTTCACATGACAAGCAGTGTTGTTTTTGTTCAGCTCTCTCACTGAGCTGCTTCCTGAGGAGCAACGAACTCCATATACAGTTTATGGAGAGCATCAGTCAGTGTTGGCGGCGGGAGGCTACAGTTGGGTTGAGACGGCTGCGGATGAGCGTTGGTTTTAATTTAATGGGTTACACAAAGTTATCATGGCCATTACGGATGCAAGATGTTAAAGGTAAATGATTACAGTCTGGGGTGGCGTTAAGGGGGGGGGGGGGGGGGGGATGTGACAAATTCATGGGGCCCAGCATTTGTGGGGGGCCCATAGAGCAGAGGAGGGGGTCCAGTGGATACAGGTTAGAAGTTGTGAAAATTTTGTGTAAGATCAGTTGAATAAGAGAGGAATAGAAGTCGGGAGTCGGACAATCAAAATATGTTAAGTTTCAGTTTTGATTCAGTTATGGATGGACCCCCCCTCTCCCCCGCCCCGGTCCAATAGCTCAACAAGATGATGAATTTTATTATAACGGGTCTACAACATGTAGCTTTCATGGGGCCCACAATTGGTAGCGTCAACCCAGATTACAGCAGAGAATGCTCTAGTCTGTGTCTAGTCTTAATCCATTCTAAGTCGTCACTATAATATCCAACAAAAGCACATTTCCCCAAAAATAACAAGACAAGTAAGAAAAATGTTACTGACTGGTGACCGATAGTGGTTAAATTTTTTGGGGGAAAATACATTAAATAAGTCATCACATACTGAATACAAAATAATACAAATAAAGAATTAAATAAATAATGAACAAATGACACAAAAATACAAAAGAAATAATGAGAATTAATGCTGACACTCCTGAGCATATTTCATTTCAATATTTAATTTTTTTTATATTATTATTGTCTGTCATCTCATTCAAGGTTTAGTAACATTTTAAGAACATTTCTATTTTATATTATTCAAGATGAATTAATTGAATAATTAAGTAATTATTTTTTGTTGATGGAAGGTTCTTTTCTTATCAATTTATATTTTTTCTTATCAGTGACAGAGGGCATTTTTCAGTTTATATTTTGCATACAAAATTTGCATATAGCCTAAAGATTTGCTATTTTTACTGTATTAAAGTGAAATATATGTTGTTGTGAAAATATAAACAGACACCTTTGGCACAGGAACAAATGTTGCCAGGTTTTTTCAATCAAAAATGCTGAAGCTGGGGTTGGGGGTACTTGGCTAAACATATACTGTATATTTCAGAGGGTATTCCACTGTAAAAAGTTTGTATGGGGTGTATGTACGTGAGGTTGTGGTTCATAAACAACGTCACTTATGATACCGTGAAAACGAAACTTTTCATACTTTCAACTTTCGTCTCCCGACTTCTACACCTCTCTTATACAATGGATCTTACACAAAATTTTCATAACTTCTAACCTGGATGCCTGCTCTGTGGACCCGCACAAATACTGGGCCCCATGAATTTGTCATGTTTACCCCCCTTATCAGTGCCCCAGGTTCTACTGCAGACAAAGTCCTTTTTGTTATCTGAAATAAACTTTATAGTAAATTCATAATTTGCTTGACTTATCTATGTTTACTTCAGTCAGTAATTAAATTCCTTCCATATTCTCTCATTCGTCTCTAGAATATTCCATCCAACACCTGCATTCAGACCTGCAGGGTGTACTCGAGGATATACTGATATTTGAACACTATGTTCAATCACAGTTGGGCGACTGGTCAAATCTGACCGCAGACGGCGTCTGAAGGTGTAAAAAACACCATTACCTCCACATCTGAAGGCCTCCGGGTCTGTAGCTCTGGTAGGCTTTCAGACTTCCAGAGTGCCTCAGGGGTCCATCCTTAAAGCCCGGAGGCCAATTACTGCAAGGAGACCAAGCAATCGCATCAGACCACATCAGAGAGAACAACTGCCCCTGAACGCAGCAGGAGGAGGCTGATTGCTAAATATAAGATAGCAGGTAGCAAGAAAATGCCTGCCTTCACATAGAGGTTTTTCTTTTCCTGGCATGATGTCAATTCAATGTGGCAAGAACAAGAGGTTCAGATGATTATATAAAAATAACTGGACTAAACAATACTGGAACATTCTGCAAAACACTGATTCAGTTCCATATGTGACAGAAAACACAGATAAGGCAGGATTGAAATCTTATGTTACTTCCCTTGTGCCATGATGTCGTAGCTGCCTTTGGCTATTTAAGAATCCAGTGGTGTCCAGAATAAGTAACATGAGTGGCTTGGCTCCGGGATAGAAATACAAGCCAGTTCATCTTTATAGCGTATGGAAATACATGTCAACATCAACTGGATGGATTCTATGCATTGACTAACCTCTCATTTATTAACCCTGTAACACCTAACGTATCATATTTGATACATGAGTTTTGAAGCCCTCTACATGATCAGTGTGATAGTTTTTTCTTGGAAAACCTGATGTATACAATTAGATACATGCAATACACAGATAATCCACCAGGGGGAGGATTTCATTCACCAGAAGTCTTTCCAGTGACACTACAAGACTGTTTTCAATGAGGAAGGAGGCACAACTTTGGCAATTTTGAAAAGGAATTACCAATTTGTTAGACATGTTTGTGTTATATTATGTTTTTATTCGTTCAAAAATAATATTTGAGCATTGAGACCCGATGTATCAAATATGATACAAAATTTAAACTAATACATGGAAATTGATATTTGAAAAAAAACAAAAAACAAGAAAAGGGATTATTCAGAAGGACCAATACAGGCTCCAGTTTCAAAGAACTAGAATTTTCTGTCAATGATTCAATGCTTCAGGCTTTACAGGGTTAAACAACCATATGTTTGATAGAGAGCTTAACCCATAAAGACCCAGTGCTACTTTTGTGGCAGTTCCTAAATTAATTTTTCTCTAGATTTTTTCAAGTGACGTATCACCATTTATTATACATTATAAACAGTTTTGCTTTTTTTTTTTTTTTTTTTAGTAAAAATCCTGTATTTTTCTATATTTACTTCACTGAACATGTAGATGTTCATAAAATTACTCAGATTAAAGGTCAAGGTTAGATATTATATCTACTGAAGAAAAAAATACTTTTTCACCCAAAATATGAATAAGTAAATGTAAAAACAAGTGTCTCCATCCACTGTCATTGATCCAACTCCATGGGTTTTACAGGTGAATCAATGTTGTAGAAGATGACGGTGTTTCCACGGTAACTACAGAGTCTCTGAATGTCCAAATGGATCATAAAAGGTGTCAAACTGCATTTCACACTAGTTATTCACATGTATTTATTAGGATTAATGGATCAGCAGGTATTAAACAGTTTATATCAGTCGATGGTTTTAGCCCCCCACAAATGCTGGGCCCCATGAATTTGTTATGTTTACCCCCCCCCCTTATTGGCGCCTCAGCGTTTAAGTATGAAGATGTGTCAGAAGACCAAAACACCGTAACAGCTGAACAACAGACTCTATATGTCCTCCTGAGACAAAGCAATGCACTTTTGTCCTCTGTAGTGGACAAGAGTTTCACAGCTTTAATTAAAAAAAAAAAAAAGTCCACTGAAAAGTACATTATATTTGAAAAAATATTAAAAATGTATCTGACAGAACTGTTGCATCATGCTGTTTCCAATTAAGGCAATTATTAATGTAAAATGGCGAAAATGTTTACTTATTGGATCTCAGGAGGATATGTGGATTTGCCCAAAGGCACAACTTTGTCCAGACACAAGCACACATACCTACTTGTGTCAAGGTTATAATATTTTTGGATTTTTCATTATAGTTTAGTTTTATTTAGTTTTGAGGGTTTTTTTTCTGTAATTCAGTTAGTTTTAATTCATTTTTAGAGCAGGTTTGCTAGTTTTTATTAGTTTTCATTTTTTCTAAATGCTTAGTTTTAGTTTTAATTCCAGTTTTGTCGTATCTTTTATCTTCTTCTCTGTCGTATTGCTTTCTCCCAACTTTAGTCTCCATGTTTCCAGGTAGAGTGGGGACCAGAAGACGACTCTAAACCACAAGTGACAAGAAGTGACGGACCGTGAAGTGTCGTATGGTGCCGCTAGCTAAAATTGCTACAGCAAAATAAATTGATTTTGTATCAATCCGACAATGACAAAGACGAAAACGAAGGGAATTTTATCCATATTTTTTATCCGTTTTAGTTAGTTTCGTAAGCACACAATACAGTTTCAGTTATCATTTTTTCTTTTAATTATAGTTTTTATTTATTTCAGTTAACAAAAATGTTTTTACAATTCTAGTTTTCGTCATTTCGTTAGTTTTCGTCAACCTTGACTTGACTATTCGTAGAATTTCAGGAAAGTTTCACACCTATAGTTTGTTTGCTCTCAATCTGCAGAACTTCATCAGTTTTTCCTGTCACGTTTTAGCTCAAAAGGGAAGGACCCAGATGCAGACTCTGACAAGCAGGAACAAACAAAAGACTTATTAACTGAGAGCAAAAATCAGGCAAACCAACTAAAAAGCTCCAAAACTGATGAAGTACATGGGCAAAAAAAAAACAACAACATAAGAGAAGCACAAAGAGTACAGTCAAAGGGGTAAAAAAAAAGACGAACTGATCTGGAACAAAGTGAAAGGTGAGTGTTTAGTATTTATTTATGCATGGTGTTATTACTGAGTATCAGTTGAGTGATGGATTGAGACCAACAGCAAACCGAAAACTGAAAGTGGAAGTGGAAGGTGAAACAACGGAAGAAAAGAAAAGGCTTAGATGCGGAGTAAAAAAAACACAACAGGAAATAAAACATCTGAGGATACAAGGTAGGTGAAACAGGAAACAGAGCAACAGATCATGACATTTCCTTTTGGTTTGGTTTCTTTTTACAACAAAAACATCCAAATACTTCACTGAAAGGAACGTCGGGACACTTCCTTGATGCATAGAAGCATTAACTGGAAGTAGATTCTGAAGAAGGTCTTATTTTCTCAAATGCAAATGAAGATGGTCTACTTCATTGCTAATTCACTCCTCAGCTGCACCTTATAATATGAAGTGTTTGGTGTAATTTTCAGAGTGTACCCAGTGGTTGACTGGCTTAACAGTAATTTACTATTTTTGAAAAAAGTAAGAAATATATATAAAAAAATTAAAAAAAATCATAAGTAATCATCATTGCAAAACTGTTACATTTAGGTTCTTTAATATGTATTGGATGTTCCCAGCTCAAAGTGGCAGTGACTTCATGGTTGTTGACAAGTCTAGAGGAGGATCGAGGGAGAAGGAGAAAGAGGAGAAGGAGGGGGGGGGGGGGTATTCTAAGAAGGCTCTTTCCTTGTAGCCTGTGATTGTGTTGGCTGCCTGCCATCCATGCTGAGCCTGAGTCATTGTTGGCAAACTGGTTCTTCATCCTCACAGCCTTGTTGAGCTGCCGTTTGATCAGCCTGTATTCTTCTGTGTGTCTCTTCTCAAGTGGCTGCATCATCCATGTCCTCTGGGACCCACCAGTGGACCATGACCTGGAGCAGCGTGACCCTGGAATGGGGTCGGACAGGATGAAGAGGAGGAGGGGGAATAAAGTCTATCTATCTATCTATCTATCTGTCTGTCTGTCTGTCTGTCTGTCTGTCTGTCTGTCTGTCCATCCGTCCGCCTATCCGTCAGATTTTGGTTGCATTTTTTTTTTTTTTTAATTTGCACTTAAATGTCATTTTGCACCTTCTCATTCCAAATATTACAGCTTGTTTTGCACCTTACAGTTCTACTTTAGCACATTCCAGTTATTATCCATGTTCTACACAGATCTTTTTATAATTCTAAAGTATTATGTATAGTGTTCTATCTATCTATCTATCTATCTATCTATCTATCTATCTATCTATCTATCTATCTATCTATCTATCTATCTATCTATGCATAAAAAGTAACTTTTTGTGAGATATAAGAACTTTTTTTTGCTTAATTCAAGCTTATTATTATAATCAAGTATTATTTTAAGTGTGATGAGATATTTTGTTTAGAAATGAGAAAAATACACTTGGTAAGATTTAGATTTTTGCAGAGTATGTATGTATGTATGTATCTATCTATCTATCTATCTATCTATCTATCTATCTATCTATCTATCTATCTATCTATCTATCTATCTATCTATCTATCTATCTATCTATGCATAAAAAGTAACTTTTAGCGAGATATAATTTTTTTTTTTTCTTAATTCAAGCTTATTATTATAATCAAGTATTATTTTAAGTGTGATGAGATATTTTGTTTAGAATTTAGAAAAATACACTTGGTAAGATTTAGATTTTTGCAGAGTATGTATGTATGTATGTATGTATGTATGTATGTATGTATCTATGTATCTATCTATCTATCTATCTATCTATCTATCTATCTATCTATCTATCTATCTATCTATCTATCTATCTATCTATCTATCTATCTATCTATCTATCTATCTATCTATCTATTTATTCCCAAGTACCGTTGCATCCCTAGTGGATAAATATGTTCTGCTGTGCACCTCTCCATGCTCCTTTTATAAATCTAATCCAATCAGCAGACTTAACCGCAACCTCAGGTGAAAAAACTTACAAAAATGTACCAAACACGGTTATCTCTGTTAGTTATTTTACACATAATGTACTTGGTTGTACATAATGCGCTGGTGCTCTTTTATTTTTTTTGTCATTGTTCATTTGTCATTCTTCTTTGGGATCAGGATAGTTTGGCGATACGCGTTTGAAGAGGTTGTGCATCGTACACATTAGATTGAGCAGCAACGCTTGAGTTGCTAAACACTACTCTTCAGATTTTGTGAATTAGATATGCATGTTAGCAAACCTGGGAACTGCCTAACCTTCAGAGGCACTTCAAATTCCATGTTTATCCATAATAAGTGATAAATATTCATTCATTCTGCTTTTATTTATACAGGGGTGACCCAACAAGAGTACTTCACTTTCTTTATCGTGGGCACCTTGTGCAAAGCCAAAAGTGCATCCAAAAGTAATATAGAGATATTTTACAAATCCACTGTTGTATAAAAAACACATTACAGAGGATGCAGAAAGAAAATACACAACTAACACCATCTTAGACTGAGCAAACAAGGCTTTTCAAGGACAAAATATTCTTGACCTTTTCATCTCAACGCTGATCCACATGTAAAATTACAAGTGAGATAAAAGTTTACCAAGTAGTGCTTTGTGAATAACAACAGTGTGAGATTGTCCTGTTCTTCCAGGCAATGGCAGTCACCCAGTTTTCACATACAGTGAACTTTATAATGTTCTAGAGCAGGGTTTCTAAACCTTTTTTGAACCACACCCCACTAACAGCATCATGAGCCTACTGGTGACCACCCTGACCCCAACAAAATTGTGGGACGGAGGTGGGATGTAATTCTAAAAGTAACATGATGTACCTATATGAGGAGGACACGGTGGGTTTATATAGCTCTGTGAGAAAGTGAAAGTGAGCTCCACTCGCCTAATCATTAACTACCTGCTGCCCCCTGAAAACGAATTCGTGGCTGAGGGGGTGGACGATGTGCTGGATGATATTTATAATATTTATACCATTTCCAATGTGAAGATCTTTAAAAATTCCAGTTTGTGAGTATCTGTGTGGACAGGGAAAATAGAGAGACCCAAAACCAAACACATGTCAAATACAGTAGGTGTGGAAAAAAACATGCAATAAAAAGAATACAGTTAAAAAACCTGAACTAAAAACGTGTGCTACATTTGACCAAATGCCTTTGCACCTGTTCCAATTATAGGATATTATGTCCACGGGGTCGATAGTTTGAAGTAAACCATTAACAGTAGTTTATTTGAGCATATACAGGGTGAGGAAGCAAAATTTACAATGAACATTTAGTTGTTTTTTCTCAGCAGGCACTACGTCAGTTGTTTTGAAACCAAACATATATTGATGTCATAATCATACCTAACACTATTATCCATACCTTTTCAGAAACTTTTGCCCATATGAGTAATCAGGAAAGCAAACGTCAAAGAGTGTGTGATTTGCTGAATGCACTCATCACACCAAAGGAGATTTCAAAAATAGTTGGAGTGTCCATAAAGACTGTTTATAATGGAAAGAAGAGAATGACTATGAGCAAAACTATTACGAGAAAGTCTGGAAGATACTATTAAAGAAGAATGGGAGAAGTTGTCACCCGAATATTTGAGGAACACTTGCACAAGTTTCAGGAAGCGTGTGAAGGCAGTTATTGAGAAAGAAGGAGGACACATAGAATAAAAACATTTTCTATTATGTAAATTTTCTTGTGGCAAATAAATTCTCATGACTTTCAATAAACTAATTGGTCATACACTGTCTTTCAATCCCTGCCTCAAAATAATGTAAATTTTGCTTCCCTAACCTGTATACTGGTTTGTGGTCATTTGTTGTTGCCATGTATGCATTAATATTTTGTCAAGTTAATGTTGTTGGACACAAACAGGGGGGAGATCTCAGTTTTGAAAAAAAAAATATCATTCGCTGGGTTTCCATTGCCTTCTGAAATGCGCAAAATGTAAATTGCGCAATAGAAAACCAGTAATGGAAACACCGAAATGTTGCAAAAGCTGTCAAAGATTGCAAAAAAAATGTTGTACGCTCTCATGAAGTGGTTTTTGAGACGTTTCAATATAGAAGTATAGCACAAAAGTGTAATGGAAACACATTTGGCGCATTTTCACACATCTGTGCAAGGTGGTTTTGCTCAGGCCAAACATCTGACCTCTGACCCTGGACTCAGAACAGGTGATTCTAGTTTGTATCAGGCAGTAGATACTCGCTTTTGTGTAGGAACTGCTTCCTGAGGGTATGACAAGTCATGAGATGTTCAATAACATCACACAGTTCATTAAATGTTGCCCGGGTCATTCGGAAATTCTGGATCCACAACTTGTTGGTGAATTCTTGATGTACAGTTCCCTCCCATAAATTCATTCTGCTTGGCCACTGTTATAGATAAGGACTTTACCTTGGGATGATTCTCCGTTCCCTTCTTCTTCTGTATAAGACAGTCACTGTAATAGCAGTAGATGAACCCACACTACAGTACCAACACTGTGGAGGTTTGGAAGGAAACTCAGAGTTCATCTTCCTTAAATGAGTGTCTTGCAAAAACTATACAATATTTTACAAGAATTATGACATGTGGTGAGTTGGGACTTTACTAGAATAATGCATCAGAACCCAAACACTCTTCAGTGGAAACACCTACAAGTTGAAATTGTACTTTATCGAAATTGTAGAAATATCGCTTTTATTTTGCAGAAAACTGTAATGGAAACCCAGCCACTTACAGAGTGTCCGGGGCATTAGATTTGTCAGCCCCGTTCCTCAGTAGGAGGTCAGGGGCAGGGAAGGAGCAGCATATTGGATCTTTGTGGACAGCTTGGCCTCCAGTCCTCCTTCCTTTACTGCTCGGTTCTGCCAAAACAGCCTGTTTTCTTGATTGTCTCCTGAATCAAACAACTGGGAGGAACATAAGATGAATAATTGAGTTACAAACTGCTGGGTGCTGCAGCTATTTCTAAATTATGAGGAATGTAACGACTATGGTGGTAAAACCTTCCATGGCGTTAAATCACTAATATTTTATGTTGGCTTATGGAATGAAAAGTGAAGAAAATTCCAAAGATTGGCTAGTATGAAGTAAAACTTTGCAGTATATCAGCTGTTCCCAAAGTGGGGTACGCACACCCCCCGGGGTACTTGAAAGAAGCCCAGGGGGTACATTAAAGAAGTCATGTAATACAAAATAATGAAAATTAATGCTGAAATATAAAACACAATAAATACATTCATATAATAGTTTTATTGTCAATCATCTTGTTTAAGCTTTGGTAACATTTAAAGAACATTTCTATTTTATATTAATCAAAATGAGATTATTTGAGCAGCTAACTAATTATTTTTTGTTGATGAAAGGTTCATTTATTAATTAATGACCAATTTATTTATTTTTCTTTTAAATGAAAGAGGGCACAAGTGGGATGAGGATCAGCACCTCCAAATCTGAGGCCATGGTTCTAGAACGGAAAAAGGTGGTCTGCCCTCTCCAGGTCGGCAGAGAGTCTTTGCCCCAAGTGGAGGAGTTCAAGTATCTTGGGATCTTGTTCACGAGTGAGGGAAGGATGGAGCGTGAGATTGACAGATGGATCGGTGCAGCATCTGTAGTGATGCAGTCGCTGTACCGGTCGGTTGTGGTGAAGAAGGAGCTGAACCGAAAGGCGAAGTTCTCGATTTACCGGTCAGTCTACGTTCCGACCCTCACCTATGGTCATGAGCTTTGGGTCACAACTGAAAGGACAATATTCCGGATACAAGCGGTCGAAATGAGTTTCCTCCGCAGGGTGGCTGGGCGCACCCTTAGGGATAGGGTGAGGAGCTCAGTCACCAGGGAGGAGCTCGGAGTAGAGCCGCTGCTCCTCCACATCCAGAGGGGCCAGCTGAGGTGGCTTGGGCATCTGTTTCGGATGCCTCCTGGACGCCTCCCTGGGGAGGTGGTCCGAGCATGCCCCACCAGGAGGAGACCTCGGGGAAGACCTAGGACACGTTGGAGATACTATGTCTCTCGGCTGGCCTGGGAACGCCTCGGGGTCCCCCCAGAAGAGCTGGAGGAGGTGTCTGGGGAGAGGGAAGTCTGGGCATCCCAGCTTAGACTGTTAACCCCCGGATAAGCGGCAGAAAATGGATGGATGGATGGATGGATGAAAGAGGGCACTTTTCAGTTTATATTCATTCATTCATTTTCTGAACCCGCTTTATCCTCACTAGGGTCACGGGGGTCGCTTGGAGCCTATCCCAGCTACATAGGGGCGAAGGCGGGGTACACCCTGGACAAGTCGCCAGTTCATCGCAGGGCTGAACATATAGAGACAAACAATCACTCTCACATTCACACGTATGGGAAATTTAGATTAACCAATTAACCTATTAATGCATGTCTTTGGATGGTGGGAGGAAGCTGGAGTACCCGGAGAGAACCCACGCAGACACGGGGAGAACATGCAAACTCCACACAGAAAGGTCCCACCCCGTCGACTGGTGTTGGAATCAAACCCAGGACCTTCTTGCTGTGAGACATGAGTGCTAACCACTGCACCACCGTGTCGCCCAGTTTATATTTACACACAAAATTTACTTTAAAAATGTGTTATTTTTTATATATTACAGTTAAATATATGTTGTTTGTTTACAAAGTTTTGAAAATATAAACACACACCTTTGGCACAGGAACAAATACTGCCTTATTTTTTTTTATAAAAATGCTGAAGCAAGTGTTGAGGGTACATGGTTAAAAAAGTATATTTCAGGGGATACTCCACTATAAAAAGTTGGAGAACTACTGCATTATATCGATGAGCCTTGTTCCCTTTAAATTGGTTGTTGTGTCTCTGTGGGTTATGCTAATATGGAACTTGCCACTGTAGTTAAAGTGGTGTGAAAAGATAAAAAGTTCCAACCTTTTCTTGGTCGATTACTTCCCCCAAGTGAGCCAGAAAGTTAGATTTTTCAAGCAGTTGCAGACAGTCTCCTATAAGCAGGCTGCAAAGGGTAGAAACTAAGAATCTTACAAACATATTAACTGTTTATAGAGCAATCAGAAATACTCTGAAATTCAACATTTCAAACTTAGTGTGTTATTGGAGGACAAGACTGTATTATTTTTGTGATCTTTTTTCCAGTTTTTTTTTTTTTTTATTATTATTATGAAGAAACTCAGGGTCAATGAAGTTACCATATTTGGTTCCTTAACCATAAGTGGCAAAAAAAAAATCCAATAATTATATATTTTTTAAAAATACAAGAAAAAACACATGTAAGGTGAAAGAAACATGTATTTAGAACATTAGACCAACATAAGTGCTGATCCAGACACCTGTCAACGTCCACATTATCCCTTTGAACATGATTCCTTACATTAGTATTAGGGATGCACCGATACCACTGAGTACAAATACAAGTACTTACATTTAAGTACTTGCCGATACCGAGTACCGATATGAGTACTTATTAATATTACAGTCCTTGGTTACTTTTGTAAATGTGCTTTATTGTCGTCATTAGTCTGACTGGAACAAAGTGCTGCTACTGACATTTAATGTGTTGGAATGAGCGTTTCTCAATTAATCCACCAGAGGGCGCTGCTCTGAATGAACCATTCTGGACAAATACCACGTTTTACCCAGTTTTTTTGAGAAGAAGAAAGTCAGTAACAACATTGAAACGACAGAGATAACACTAATGTGTATACTAATGTTGATATTGATGAGGGTAGTTGTCATGAACATGTCAGTAGTTTTTCACTAACTCACACTTACACTGTAAAAAAAAAAAAAAATCTGTAATTTAACAGAATTTTCATTGTTTATTTCACAGATTTTTCCTGTATTTTTAAGATACAGGAAAATATCAGAGAAATTACGAAATAGAGTTTGATTTTACATGTCAAATGTAAAATAACACGAAAAAAATCTAACAGTGAATAACCAAAAAAATTAAATTTTTTATAAGAATTTTTTTTTTTTTTCAGAGAAAAATACAGTTAAAATACATTTGCAAATGTATCAGAATTTCACAAATATCTATTTTCTATTTATGAGATTAAACTGTTAATTTAAAGTTTTTACTGTAAAAAAATAAATAAATAAATAAAACAAAACGAGATAAAATTACTGACAATTAACTGTAAAAGAAGTATTTGTTCTGTAAATTTAACAAGACTTGTTTGCTAATTGACAAATATCTTGTGTAATTACAGGAGGTTTCACTACAAAAATGTTGAATGAATGTATTTTTGTGAATGTATAACATGTATAAGCACTGATAAACTGTCCAAATACAGTTTTTATCAGTGGATTGTACAACTTAGTCTCATTGAAAATTATTTATATATAAATATTTATAGGTAATCTGATTGTTTTAATTAGGCCTGTAATGGTACACAAAATTTTCAGTTCGATACGTTTTCGGTTTTCAAAGCCACGGTTCGGTTTTTTTCGGTTCAGTACGGGAAGAAAGAAAACCCCTCAAAATGTCTATTAATCCATTTATGAATTTTTTAAAACATTTTTCCCCAAATTTTTGGAGACAATAGAATATAAAAAAAACAGGAATAATATAATTCTGCTGCTACAAATCAAATAGAAAATAAAATAAATTCTTAATATTACTAAATGTATTTTAAACATTAGTATTGCACTTTTCCCTGAAAGGTAGTTTCAAACAAACAAGAAAAATCTAATCACAGTTCTGTCAGTTCACATTCTGCATAAAATAACAAAAAAATTCACATGAAGTGCAACATTAACAAGAGGGTAAACTGGTATTCTGTTGAAACAAACTGAGAGAACATTGACAACACAATGAACCAAATTATTTATTTTAGGACAGAGAACAAACTGTGTTGTGTGCCTGTGTGCACAGAGGATTTTTTATTTTTTTTGTCAGAGACGGGGGTTGGGGGGGGGCGCAGTTATATACCTGGGGGTGCGATCCATAACTAACGTAATGAACGCTGTCGTGAAACATTCTATTTATTCCTCTGTTATACAGTGTGCGTGACAGACAGACAGAGCTAGTGAAAGTGTTTTAGAACTACCGTAGTTCCTAGGGGCCAAACAACGTCCGTCTTAGTAACGTCTCTTTCCTCGTTGTTGTCTTTCACCTGAACTGATCCAAACTGGACTGTAATGATGGTGGAGGGTCTTCAGTCTCTTCCCTCCAGGTTCACATCATATTTGTTGTTATTTTTTTAACCTTATATCAGCTGCTATTTTATATTTTGGGTCAATGTGTGCGTCCTTCCCATATGTCCATGTGAAACTTGCGCAAGATTTAAAGTTCCGCGGTCAAACGACGTCTTTCGATTCCTTTTTCTTTTTCTCATCATACTGTGCCATTTCGGTACAGCTGTGTACCGAACAGAACAGGTGTGTACCGAAACGGTTCGGTTCAGTACGTGTACCGTTACAGGCCTACTAGTTATGTTATAGTATATAGAGCAATCTGCACGTGTCTTGTGCAACCTCTAAATATTAATTAATTTGCATAAAATTTGGATTGAAGTTATTTGGCCAGATATGGAACCAAATGCAGAGTTCTAATCCAGAGAATCTAAAAAAAAAATTTTGAACCACCCTAATGGTCAAACAAACAATGCTTTAAAAACTTCACAAAAGGGAAGAAAAATATAGCCCACATTGTAGACCACATTGGAACCTCAGATTGTTGACTCCTTGTCTTTACTGTAAGTCTTGCTGTCATTGTCTTATAATGTCTGCGTAAATCACCAAAAATAGTCACTTGCCGATAAAGGGTTTAAATTTAAGAAGTAGATCGACAGCCCTCGCATCCCTTAAACCCCTTTGTGTTTGCCTTCACTAAGAGGATCCTTCTTTGTTGCCTTTTCTGGTTATCGACCAAGGCCTAATTACTGTCCTTGAACCCAGCCAACACAAACTGAATACTTGAAACACTGCCAGTGGAATAAAAAATATGAATCTTGCAAAATCTGTTATTTCTCATTAGGAGCGTAGAAGAATTCCTGCCAAAATCCTAACTTGTTGGCAGATGGGGTAGTCCTGGGCAAATACAGGTATGTCTCAGTGCTAATGAGAATGGTTATTAATTGGTTTAGAAATGCAACAAGAAGCAACTTCAGCACTATTAATCTGTAGTAAACACACTTGTACTTTTGTCTGTTTTTGCTTATTTACTGTTTCAGCTGGATTTCTGCCTACATTTCTCCCTACATCTGTTTTTTTTTTGGTCACGTCTTTGTTCTATTTTCTTTCTTTCTCCTCTCTTAATTTGTCTGCACTATAATGTAATTTATTTGCCAATCATCTAGAGTTCAGGGTAACATAACAGTACAAACACCTTCTTCTTTTACCTGTTTCTTTAATCCATACATCCTAAGACACTCTGTTTTAATTTTTTCTATACTCGTTACACCTACAGTATGTGTTAAATCCCTTCTTAAACCCATCTTTTCTCCTGGCCTTTGAAACCATGTGAGATGTTGAAAGTATTATTTTATTTGGTTGTTTATTTGGTTTGTGGTTTATTATTGTATTTGTTGTTGTTTTTACATTGTACCTCTTTTTATGTTTTTCTTGTATTTTTATTCTTTTATTCAGGTTTTATCAGTTCTTCTGTATTCTATTTATTTATTATATTTATAATCTCTCTTGTATTTTACTCTATTATTTTGGTTTTATTATTTTTCTGTACAGTACTTTGGTCCACTGTGGCTGTTTTTAAAGTGCTTTACAAATAAAGTTGGATTGGATAGGACTATGTCTATTTTCTGACTTTGTCTCCCTTTTAGTTTCTGAAAAGGGTTTATGTTGCGCATTAAACAGAGTATTCTTCACGCTGTTTTTCTCCTAGTACCGAGACCAAGAATTACAGCGAATGGAGAAGCTGCAGAGAAATTTAATTGAGAAGGTACAGAGGTGGCAACAGGAACGGACTCAGGAAGCAAACAAAAACAATGTCAAAATGCTTCAAGAATTGGGTGGAACTCATCTTCATGAGTAGACTGTTTAAGTGGAATTTAAAATGAGTCGTGCACCTTTGTAAAAAGTGTTTGCAGTGCGTTGCTGTCATCCGACCTGTCAGGATGTCCTTGTGGTAACTTTCCAAAGAACATCTTTAGAAGTGTTGTTGTAGAATAGATGTCACGTATAATATTACATAAAGTAACAAGCATCATAAAAAAAGCCGCCCTGCAGAAAATTACCTGCAAGAATTTCCTCTTATACATTAGAAGATTTAATGTGTCTTTCAGCTAATTGTTCTGCTCTCTGTTCTTA